>NC_053156.1:280849601-281049601 GCF_016835505.1 Polypterus senegalus | reverse complement strand
TGTCCTTGAAGAGGGATTTTAAAAGGGTTCCTCTTAGAAGCATCTCAGATATATATATACAGTGGTGTGAAAAAATATTTGCCCCCTTCCTGATTTCTTATTCTTTTGCATGTTTGTCCCACGAAATGTTTCTGATCATCAAACACATTTAACCATTAATCAAATATAACACAAGTAAACACAAAATGCAGTTTTTAAATGATGGATTTTATTATTTAGGAGAAAAAATCCAAACCTACATGGCCCTGTGTGAAAAAGTAATTGCCTCCTGAACGTAATAACTGGTTGGGCCAACCTTAGCAGCAATAACTGCAATCAAGCGCTTGCATATAACTTGCAATGAGTCTTTTACAGCGCTCTGGAGGAATTTTGGCCTACTCATCTTTGCAGAATTGTTGTAATTCAGCTTTATTTAAGGGTTTTCTAGCATGAACCGCCTTTTTAAGGTCATGCCATAGCATCTCAATTGGATTCAGGTCAGGACTTTGACTAGGCCACTCCAAAGTCTTCATTTTGTTTTTCTTCAGCCATTCAGAGGTGGATTTGCTGGTGTGTTTTGGGTCATTGTCCTGTTGCAGCACCCAAGATCGCTTCAGCTTGAGTTGACGAACAGATGGCCGGACATTCTCCTTCAGGATTTTTTGGTAGACAGTAGAATTCATGGTTCCATCTATCACAGCAAGCCTTCCAGGTCCTGAAGCAGCAAAACAACCCCAGACCATCACACTACCACCACCATATTTTACTGTTGGTATGATGTTCTTTTCTGAAATGCTGTGTTCCTTTTACGCCAGATGTAACGGGACATTTGCCTTCCAAAAGTTCAACTTTTGTCTCATCAGTCCACAAGGTATTTTCCCAAAAGTCTTGGCAATCATTGAGATGTTTCTTAGCAAAATTGAGACGAGCCCTAATGTTCTTTTGCTTAACAGTGGTTTTGCCTTGAAATCTGCCATGCAGGCCGCTTTTGCCCAGTCTCTTTCTTATGGTGGAGTCGTGAACACTGACCTTAATTGAGGCAAGTGAGGCCTGCAGTTCTTTAGACGTTGTCCTGGGGTCTTTGTGACCTCTCGGATGAGTCGCCTCTGCGCTCTTGGGGTAATTTTGGTCGGCCGCCACTCCTGGGAAGGTTCACCACTGTTCCATGTTTTTGCCATTTGTGGATAATGGCTCTCACTGTGGTTCGCTGGAGTCCCAAAGCTTTAGAAATGGCTTTATAACCTTTACCAGACTGATAGATCTCAATTACTTCTGTTCTCATTTGTTCCTGAATTTCTTTGGATCTTGGCATGATGTCTAGCTTTTGAGGTGCTTTTGGTCTACTTCTCTGTGTCAGGCAGCTCCTATTTAAGTGATTTCTTGATTGAAACAGGTGTGGCAGTAATCAGGCCTGGGGTGGCTACGGAAATTGAACTCAGGTGTGATACACCACAGTTAGGTTATTTTTAACAAGGGGCAATTACTTTTTCACACAGGGCCATGTAGGTTTGGATTTTTTCTCCCTAAATAATAAAACCATCATTTAAAAACTGCATTTTGTGTTTACTTGTGTTATATTTGACTAATGGTTAAATGTGTTTGATGATCAGAAACATTTTGTGTGACAAACATGCAAAAGAATAAGAAATCAGGAAGGGGCAAATAGTTTTTCACACCACTGTATATATATATATATATATATATATATATATATATATATATATATATATATATATATATATACTGGAGAATATAACTTGACAAATCTGCTCGAACGGGACACACACACCTCAAAAGTGGGGCCTGGGGCAGTCGCCCCACTTGCCACCCCCAAATGCCACTCTTGCGTTCCAGTAACGCATTTGCTGATTTTCACACAAAATTTAATATTAATACTCGTACTTTGCTCTTAATTTCGATTACCCATTCTTGTGCCAAAGTGGACACACAGATATCTATTACCTTCCCAATACCTGACTAACAACTGGCTCTATCAGCTTGCAATTTACGCATGTGTTAGTTCAAACATGTTCAAACACAAATACTGTACTTATGTGATTTTAATACAATCACATTACGAGTGACATTACACGGCCATTCCTGTAATTAAATTGTCACACCTCATATCTTGAGTTCACACTGTCTTCTTTAAATTCAAAGTACATTTTTTTTTCCTTTTTCCATACCGTCCCAACTATTTTTTCTGATTGGGGGCTGTATTTATTTTTTATAAATTTGCAAACCTTTGTGAATTGTGGGTTATTGAGTGTAGACTGATGTGTAAAAATGTCACATTTGTCCATTTCAAATTAACTCTATAATACAATAAAGTGCGCAGAAAGTGAAGAGCTCTCAACCCTTCCTGTATGCCCTGGATGTGCCGTGTCATACTGAAATGTCGCCCGATGTTACTGTCGTGTCCTTTACGATTATGATGGATGTCATGCAACCCTACAGTCAGCATCACTTACAAATGAGTACACAAAAGTATCAAACTGTATTGCTGTAAGCTTCGGCCCCAATTCTAGAATCACACATAACTGTAAGGAGTGGACGCGTCCTCCATAGGAAAGCAGAAGTTTCGAGGTTCACCTATCATGGTGTAGAAGAGTGTCAGTGTGTTTACACGTTGATTAGAACATCAGAACACTCTGGACGAGAACAGGCCGTTCAGCCCAACAAAGATTGCCAGTCCTATCCCCACAATTCTTCTAAAAAACATCAAGTCGAGTTTTGAAAGTCCCTAAAGTCCTACTGTCTACCACACTACTTGGTAGCTTGTCTGTGGTTCTCTGTGTGAAGAAAAACATCCTAATGTGTGTGTGAAATTTACTCTTAACAAGTTTCCAACTATGTCCCCATTATCTTAATGAACTCATTTTAAAATAACAGTCTTGATCCACTGTGCTAATTCCCTTCATAATTTTAAACACTCCACTCATGTCACCTCTTAATCTTCTTTTGCTTAAACTGTAACGGCTCAGCTCTTTTAATCTTTCTTCATTAATTCATCCACTGTAGCCCTGGAATCAGCCTAGTCGCTCTTCTCTGGACCTTTTCTAGTGCTGCTATGTCCTTTTTGTAGCCTGGAGACCAAAACTGCACCCTGTACTCCAGATGAGGCCTCACCAGTGTGTTATAAAGCTTGAGCAGAACCTCCTGCGACTTGTACTCCACACATACAATACCATTTATTTCTGTATATCCCAAAATCACACAAGAAGTGCCTCAATGGGCTTTAACATGCCCTGCCTCTTGACAGACAAGGAAAAAACCCTTGTAGGGAAAAAAAATGGAAGAAACTTCAGGAAAGTCAATTCAGAGAGAGACCCCTTTCCAGGTATGTTGGGTGTACAGTGGGTGTCAAAAAGAAGGGGCTCAATACAATACAAAACAATACACAGAACAGAACAAATCCTCAATACAGTATAAAAATAAAAAATTTAGAAGTGCGGAGTAGAATTTAACAGTAGAAGATATCACATAATATGATTTGGATTTGTTTAGAGTCCTGGAGACCTCATCCATCAAGCTGCCTCCCCCATTTGGCCATTCCACAGCTGAAATAGCGCTAATCCGACGAAAGGACCCCTCTTTCCCACGATTCCTGCAATCCTCCATCAGGGATGACTTTAGCTTAGGCAGGCAAAACAACTTAGGAGGTGGGCCGTGGCACTGAGTGCCACATTTGAGTACCGAGAAGAGAAACAGAGAAACATCAAGGCGCTATATAACCTGACATTCTGCTAGCCTCCTTGATGGCTTCTGAACACTGTCTGGTTACTCTGGTGGACTCTCGATTTTCAGAGGTCCCATTGTGTATTCAAACCTAACATTTTTACTTCCTACATGTAATCCTTTATATTTACTGACATTAAACTTCATCTCCCACCAATCTACCCAAGTCTGTCTGCTGTCCAGGTTCTTCTGATGGATTCCAAATTATCTTCCCATCCACCTATCTTGGTATCAAAGCACATGCGACTCCGAGCTTCACTCTACCCGTATTGTGTACCTGGCAACCCTAATTTGTTCTTTTTCTTTAAGTGCCCTCTATTAACAGAGGTCAATCCGTTGTGATGTTATAACAAAGTGTTTTAGGACACAAATCAGAATCATACTGGAGTTCTTGAAGACTCCGACAGAGTACTGCTAAACCTCCCCTCCTCTCACTGTCATCACCTCCAGATGATCACCAACAAATCTCATTCCGTTCCACACGTATTGTTGTTGTCTCCAGCAGATTAATAATAAATATTATGCAATCGCAGTCTCATCACCCCGAGCCTGGTAATCACAGACATTTACACCACACCATTTTGATTGCGGTGTCTTCCCACGTATTACCAGCAGATATCATTCCACTGTGGTTGCCTCCTGTAAGCTGAGAGCAGACACGGCTCCATCCTGTCATTATCACGGCCTGCTGCTGGGGAGCGCTGCCATTTAAGCTAGTTGTTATCGTCAGCTTATACTCAATAAAGGCAGAAAACACACTGTTATTATTCTCCAGTGCATTGTAAGTGTACATCGTACACCATCTTGACATTATTCCTGCCTTAGAAATGGATAGTAATAAACTCTGATGATTGTACTTGCATGGGGCATGAAGAATGAATATTACATAACACAGCCAGAACCCAGTGAGTCGTGATAGTCATGACACCATCTGGCTGGAATTGCTCTTCACCAAGCCGCTTGATTTTATCTTTGGCTTGCAGCTGAGTAATAATAAAATGTTCTCAGATTATTTAATAAATATTACACCACAGCGCCGAAGCATTTGCTGCTAAATGGGTTAATAACAGTTACGACGCTTATGGCTGATACTGCCTCCAGTGAATAGGGAAAGTCAAAAAGCCATCTTCACAACATTTTTAATCTTGCAGCAGGGTTAAAATAAAATATTGCTAATTTGATTTCTGTCAATTAAGATGATGCCCCACCACCTAAAAGTTTGCCAACAAATATCTTAGTGTAGGTCTAGTGTTGTTTCATCAGCTGGTTAATAAGAAACCACCTTGAGATTTTCTTTTCTTGCAAGTGGATAATCTGTAGTACTAGGGTGTTGTACTGTGTTAGCCATTATGGATGAGGTGAGAAGTCAAGCAAAATGACACCTTTGATTAGCTGACTAGAAAGATTACGACATGCAAGCTTTGGAGGAGGCAACTCAGGATGCTTCTTCAGGAAAAGATGTAATACAGAAACTGGAATTCCCTGTGTTTAAATAGACTCCAGGACAGATACAGCCTTGGAAAACCTTAAAGTGAGACATCTTAGATGTAAAACATTAATAGACCTCTCCTGGCTGAGAGAGGAGAACTAGGGTAGTCTACACATTACCCCCATGTCTGGACTCCTGGTGTCCTCCCATGGCCCAGATATTGTCCAGAATCCCCATTTGTACAATGGAACATGTACACTGTGTTTCACTCTAAAATTAACTTGGTGCCCCCACCCTGGGCATCATCCAGTGCCCCCGTATGTCTGGAACAAAAATCCACACAATTGATCCCACTTACTTAAAAAAGAGCGACATGCCATCATAGGGCTTGACTGTGACTGAGCCTGCTCCTTAACCTCAGATGTTTTTCTTTTGTTTTATCTATCTATCTATCTATCTATCTATCTATCTATCTATCTATCTATCTATCTATCTATCTATCTATCTACACAAACTCCACAGGGGAGCACCTTAAGCTGTGTATGACACTGAAGTTTAGTTGAGGAATAGTATTATTTGAATAGAATTGTATTTGCAGAAAACTTTTAAAAAACAATGTTAAGAAGACTTTTTCTTACCAGGTTCTAGAAGACAGTAACAGCTATAGAGTGTGATATTTGTTATTCACCAGTCAATAGCAAAAAGCTCAGCAGCAGAACATAATATTTTTTAGCGTAATGGGAGAAAATAAAAACAACAACATTTTATTATTGCACAGATGCAAGGTAACAATAACATCAAGATTGTTCATCATGACCCAGTTTTGGGAGCCATATATGACGTAATATTAGTTATGTAACTGGTGAGAATAAGATCAGAAATATGTTATTATTATTTCAAGTTAATATTAAGAAGGTTTATTATTACCTGGTTATGGGAGACAACAGCAAGCATAGAGGGTTATATCTGTTATTAACCAGCTGACAGCACAAAACATTCAGCAGTGGAGTGTGATATTCTTAATAAAATTGGAGAAAATAAATCATAACAAACAGCTGCAAGTCAAGAGTAACACCAAGATGGTTTGTTATTAATCAGTTATGGAAGCCATAAAGAGCAGTGCTACACATACATTACTACATTGGGCCATAGTACGATTCCTCAGTAAGTGGAAAATAAATGAGAGGCAGACAGCTAACTAGACAGGCAGACAGACAGACAGACAGACAGAAGACAGACAGACAGACAGAGATAGATAGATAGATAGATAGATAGATAGATAGATAGATAGATAGATAGATAGATAGATAGATAGATAGATAGTGTGAAAGGCACTATATAATAGATAGATAGATAGATAGATAGATAGATAGATAGATAGATAGATAGATACTGTATGTGAAAGGCACTACATGACAGACAGATTACCTACATTCACCTCTTCAGTTTTAACGGCTCACTGTTGAAATATTTGCCACCAACTGAGCAGTCACCAAACATCTCGAGAGTAATCTTGACTTGTAGCTGAGTAGTCATAAAATTCTGCTGATTTTACTCTCACTAACCAAGTAATAAATTTTACGTAACAATGCTAAAAGTCTTACCGACACCTCGCTAATAACAGGTATGACACCTTATGGCTCGCACAACTGGGTGATAACCCTCCATCTTGACATCATGCCTGACTTTCAGTTGGGTAATAATAAAATATTGGGGGCACTAGCTGATATCACACCATATGGCTTGTGATTGCCCCCCACAATTGGGTAATAGCAAATTTCTTTCATCTTTGTGTTTTCAAGAGAACTTGCAGACTAATGGCAGAGGTCACTCCGTCTTGTTATGGCCGTTTTCCTTCTCTGGGGTAACAGCAGATATCACCCTCAAATTATCAGGGACTCCTGCAGAGGCATCGCTGTGTCATTTTTGTGGTCATGAAGGTAATGAAGGTAATGGCAGCTGTCACACTGCTTCCTTACGGCTCCTTGCAGATATTGCACTGTCCTGCCGTTAACACCTCGTCCTAAGGGTAACAGCAGTTATCACGCCATCCTGTCGTCATTATTGCCCTCTGTGGTGGGTGTCACTCTATGGTTGTCCTCACCTCTTGTTCTCCACTGCCCATCTCAGGCCATTTGTGCTTAATCTGAATACACAGTGAGATCTCATGGGAGCTGCCATTGTGAAGCTGATGTCAGGTATAATTATCTGTAACCTTTGTTGCCCCCCACCCCACCACGGCTTCATTTTTCTTTCCTCATATAACCCCGTCACCCCCTTCACCCCCCACAGGTACTCACTATCTACCTAAACAAAGTGTAAATCTTCTGCTCTGACTTGAGTCACTGCCGCTCAGAGCCGTTTGAACAGCCCTCAGATTTTATCTCTGTTCAGCGTAAATTCCTGAAGAACCACAAATATGCTGGGAGGCAAACATGAAGTTACTGAAGACAATATGAGCTTTATGTGAACCTCCCTTTTCCCACTGGCGAGAGTATCTCCGAGGATGCGTCACTGAGCTCTTCCCAATTCAGATCTGAAAGCTTTTGACTTGAAGCCAGGAGCTCCTTCTAATCGCAGTGCCATGTTGCGGCGAGCTGCCGCCGAGACAGAAAGCATGAATGAAACGGCACTGCGACTGCTTTTCACACGAGTCTGAGGGGCCATTGAGAAGACCCCTTATTCTGCAAGTGTTCTGCAAGCCTTTGGCTCGGATCTACACCTCCTTTTCATTATGAATTACTTTCTTGCTCAAATGTTCTCACCCGTTGTTTTTGCTCATTTTCAAATTTCCCCAAACAGTTAGAACTCCCCATTGGAAAGTCAGGGGAATGCCAGCATGGCAGCTGATTGTGTGGGCAGACCCCTAGAATCCCAAAGCCTTGGTCCGGAGACAGCTATTACAAATCCTCACATGGAATGCTGATGCACATGACGTCACTTAACACCGAGGGTCCACCTCATGACTTTTGTCCTGCATGATGCTCAAACACATGATCTCTGTGCGCAGCCCTAGTCCCCTGAGAGACGCCAGAGGGAAGTCACACAGAGTTAGGTCCTGACAGTGACCGTCACGACCCTGTGACCTCCTTCTTTAAGACTCCATGACTTCATTTCTTTGTGGACTTTCACGTAGCAGGACACTTGAACAGCGTTAAGCCTTATCCCAGGCCACGTGTCTGTAAAGTCACTGTCACCACACAGCATTGGTATTTTCACCAGGGGTACACGTTGGGTAAGACAATTAGGGAGATTGGCGTGCCAGCAGCCATGCCACCTGCAGTCCAGAACAGGGTCATCCACCTGAAGGTTAGCATGGTTTGTGCCCGGGCAGTACTAGAAATGGCTTGGTGAGGCCATCAGGGAGGGTGCTTACCCTGTGCACCCAATTCTGCAATGTTCTGAATGGGGACACTGTGCTGATAAAACTGTGCCATCCTTCGAATGAGACATAAAACCAAAGTCCTAACTGTCTGTGGTCCTTAAGAAAGGAATTAGGAATTTGACAAATGAGATGAGACCATTCAGTCCATCAAGCTCATTTGTTAATAGCAGAGCTGTCCCAACATCTCATCGAGATTCTTCTTAAAGGACGTCAAGGTTTCTACGTCATCTCCACGTGTAGTTTGTATAAAGAAGGGCTTCCGGGCTTCAGTCTTAAATGCACATCCTTGGCTGTCTTTCCAAAAGAGTAAGGTGTTACCTAAACTGCCCACCATGCTTTTGTCCATTCTGCCCCCCTAATCATCCTTACTGGCTAACTATGGCGGACCACCACCTAACAGCTAATGTGTGGTGAGCATAGGGGTGCAGGAATGGCTGCCATCATGTCATCCAGGTGGTTGCTGCACGTTGGCAGTGGTTGAAGTTGCTCCCCACTGTCTATGTAAAGCACCTTGAGTGGGACAGAAAGGCGCTATATACATGTAATTATTTATTATTATTGTTGGTCCTCCCCATAATAAAAAAAGAATCATGGTGCCAACAGAGTGTGTGGTGAAGCGTGTCCAAGGTCTGTGATGTGCTTGGCAGACCTAAGCAGGTCCAAGATTTTTAAAAAAGATTAGAGCGGTGCAGACTTCATGGATGTTGATGTGTGGGGGGGCCTAATGGGCGGAACGGGCTTTATCGCTCGTTCATGTGCATGTGTGCGATCCGCCATTAGTGCTCCGTGGACGGTTTACAGGAGTATTAAAGGTCTGAGAAGGAATGATGAGGGAACAGAAGGAAAAGCCAAAAGAGTGCTGGGTGGTCAAGAAGATAGGAGACAAAATGACTGGAGAGTCAGAGGAATGGCGGACCACTCCTGTTGAACAGTAGAGCAGGAGCAATCAAGGGCTCCAGGGACCAGTGGTGACCAGCAGGAATAGGGAGCCTGGCTCGGCGGGTCTCAGCAGATGGTGAATGAGGTGGTTATGAAGAGAGCCAGAAGGTGGTCCGTGTTTGCCAGCTTCTCAGTCCTGCTGTGTAGACCCAGAGGGTGAACAGAAGGAGAGAAAGACACATCAGTTTTGATTTTGACTTTGGGTTTTGTATTTGATTTTAACTTATTTATTGGGTTTTTATCTCCCACACTGCTCTATCATTATGGATTATTTATCGATGAAGATCTTCAAACCTCCACACCATATTTTGGACACCGTTGAATTGCTTGAATAAACTTGCACTATACCCAGGTTTTATGTCTTCACTTTCTCTAGTTCATCCATGGCTATGACTATCGATGTCCTGGGAGAGTTGGCAAGCAGGGCATCACAGGGTAAAGGACGTTCGCACGTGGAGCAGTACTGGACCGTCGTGCCTCATCTCAGTTTGGGGTGACTGGTGTTATCAAACCCAGCTTTGAGCAAATGTTGCAAAAGGATTCGATCTGGAACAGCGATTTTGTAAGAGTTATGTGAGAAATGTCCTTCTGCCTTTCAGAGAACTGGACCAAATGTCGAGAAGGTGTCAGGGACCTGAAACGGAAGTACAGGGACAGCATGAAGCACAGCATACAAAGTGAGGGTTAAGTCCTCTGATAGGATTTCTGATGTTGGAGCTCCCTTTGTCCACAGACTCGTCCACTTGTATCACTCTGACAAGTTCTCTGACTGCCTCCATGTTTTCTGTGAAATCCCAGGGGAATTGCCGGTTTCCTAAGAAGCTCACTGACATTTCGATTTGTGTAGGACTTGTTTAACTTGGGCTTATTTTTTCGGACCCTTTAGAGAATGTAAAAGACTTTACTGAGACGTGAACAGCCAGCCCATAACAAGTTACTGACACAAGCAATTCGGACGAGACTAAAATGGCAAAGGTTCTCCACTAATTATTACTTTACCTCACCTTCTGGTGTAAAACTAATCCTGTCTGAATGGGGCTTAAGATCCTGATATTGACCGCAGTGTCACTCTCGACTCTTATACCAAAGTTCACTCTGATGGGGCTAAGTCATCACTTGGTGGACTCTGACTTGCAGGTCCCTTGGATAATTTTAGATCCTGATCGATCCTACCACCGTCATGTTTGTTCAAGTGCTGCTCTCCATGAACAGCCTGGCTCCGAACACCAATGACTCTCTGGACTTTCATCCCACAGGCTAAGCCAGCAGCACTTCTAGCCATCTTGGCTTATACAGCTTATCTTCTGGCCTTCAAACTGAGCTAGGTCCATAGAGTGACCCCAATGAATCTCTTGACTCTAATTATTCAAGATGCACTCAAAGCTGACATTAAGAAAGTGACCTTACACCTCTGTATCCTTTACCTGTAGGTAGTGACCCCAATGGATCTCTGGGCTGTTATGTCAGGGGACAGTTTGAAAGAGTTATGCCATGACATGTCTTTCTGAGTTCATACAGCTTAGGTGCCCAGAAGGTGACCTTCTGACCCCCCAGAATGACTTAGCTCCTTACAACAACCTCAAAGAACCGAATGGTCCTCTGGTCTCTTATCCTCCAGGATGCACATAACGTCCCACTAACCTTGAACGTCTCTGTCCCATTACCTACAGACCACTCAGACTGAGTTAGGCTCTCACAGGGACCCAAAAGACCTTTTGCAGTGGATAGAGTGACCCCAACACTTGCAGATGATGGTTTAGCAGAGAATGGGGTCCTCAGAGCTACACAAATTTTGCAGGATGTTCATAATAATTATCACACGTTCACTTATATAGTGCCTTTCCCACAGTTACCTGCAAGTGCTGCCCACTCCACCAGCTCCAAACTCCAACTCAGTGGCTGTAGCAGCTCTTTGTCTGATTGGCAGCTCACACACCTCCCGGCTCCCAGCCTATCAGAAGCAGCATCCTCAAGTGTGAGAGATTGTCACAGTGTGGGCAGGTTGTGATATCCTGAGCTTAAAGCCGACCCACCCAATTTCTAAGGAACTATAACTGGGTGTGCCCGCTCGCTGGCATACTCCCACACAGCCTGCGTTCTCATGGGAGAGATGGACTTGGCGCTGTGTCATGGGGCAGGCGGCGCTATCTTTGTTTTGCATTTTATCACTGCAAGGCGACGGCAGGCTCTCACAAATGAACACGTTCACCCGGGCAGCTCGCCTGGCGCCTCATGGAAATGAGGGGGTTTAACCAAGAGGAGCCGGTCATTATTGTAAAATGAGAGCAATTCAGCCACACGCGACTGGACCTCAAAGTGAGAGTCTGGGGGGGGATGAGAAATGGACCACCAAGCAGAAGCAGACACTGACCGCTTAAGCCACTGGACAGGGGGACTGGGTGACAAAGTGGACAGCGACACCGACTGCTGCCATCACAGGACAATGAAATGGAATCAAAGTCTGACTGCATATTAACACGTTGACTGACTGGTCAGTTAGACGGAGTCAAAGACTGGTCACTCTATTCATAGAACAAGCAAACAGAATCAATGGCTGACCACTTTAGCGACTAGTTTGGGGGACTTGATGAGAGTGGGCAGTGAGATTGTAATCTGAAACTGACCAATAGAGTTACTAGGGAGCTGAGTTGAATTAAATACTGACCACCTTAGACGTTGGCCAAATAAACCACTTCAGTCACTGGACAGGTGGACTGTATGACAGTGTGGGCAGTGAAACTGACCACCACCATCACAGGACAATGAGACAGAATCAATGGCTGACCACTTTAGCGACTAGTTTGGGGGACTTGGTGAGAGTGTGCAGTGAGATTGTAATCTGAAACTGACCAATACTGACCACCTTAGACACTGGCCAAATAAACATCAGCACCGGCCACTTCAGTCACTGGACAGGTGGACTGTATGACAAGGTGGACAGTGAAACTGACCACTACCATCAATCAATTAATGGCTGACCACTTTCATCACAGGACTGGGTACTTAGGCCAACTCTAAGACTGACCCCTGTATTCACTTGACAAGTAAACAGACTCAAATGTTGACCATTTTAATCACTGGCCCAAACATGGTGACGGATGATGAAACTGGGCAGGTGACAAATGTCAAAGGGTGGCCACTTTAGTCACTGGGCAGTGAAACATGACAGTTAGGAAAAAAAAATGAGTCACAAATAGAGTGGACAGTGAAACTGAGTCTAGAACTGACCACTGCATTTATTAACAGGTGAACCTGGTGAAAGAGTGGACAGTGAAGCTGAAAATGACAGAATCAGGCTGAGCATTTCAATGGGGAATCTGATGACTAACTGGACAGACGGACTCACTCCGAGGCTATACGCTTCAGTCACTGGACAGATGGACGATGACACTGACCACGGCTATCCCAGGACAATGAGCCAGAATCATGAGACGTGTGAAGATGATGGTTGGCTGGACAATCCGACTGAGTCCAGGACTGCCTCTTAATTCACTAGACCAGAAAACAGAATCAACAGCTGGTCACTTTACAAACATGGAGACTGACCATCAAACTCAGTGTTAAACCAACCATTTCAGACAGCGGACAAGTTAAACGAATCAAAGGCTGACCACTTCAGGTACTGGACAGCTGAAGAGAACTAAAGGGCTGTCCACATTGGAGTGTAAAGCCATCATTCATCATTCACTGGACAGAATGGACCACTAAATACACTAACAGGTGAACCTGGTGAAAGAGGAGGCAGCAAGACTGACCACTGCCTTCACAGGACAATGAAATGAAATCAGTCTGACCATTCCAGTGGTGAGCATGATGTCTGCCTGGACGTTTAAACTCAGTGTAGGACTAACCACTTCAGCCACTGGACAGTCAAACCTGATGATTAACAAGGCAGTTAGATTGAAAAAAAGCAGCCACTCGACAGAGTGGACAGTTAAAGACTGACTGTGATACTCGCTGGACAATTAAATGCGATCAAAAGCTGGTTGATGTGCAAACACTGACCACCAATATCACTAAGGAGTCAAAGTCTGGACATTGGGCTGACTGGAGAGTTAAATGCAATCAAAGACTGACCACTGGTATCCACAAATATTCATGCAATAATTCATGCATTTATTTCTAGTAGGATTGACTACTACAATGTGATGTTCACTGGCTGTTCAAACTGTTCTTTATACAGCCTCCAGTTAATCCAAAATGCGGCTGCATGAATTATTACAAGAACAAGAAAATACGAACTCATAACTCCAGTTCTTAAATCCTTACACTGGCTCCCAGTTAAGTTTAGGGCAGATTTCAAAATACACCTTTTAACATATAAAGCATTAAATGGCCAAGGTCTGGCTTACTGGTCAGAACTCATCATGACTTACAAACCTGAGTGCACATTAAGATCTCAAGATGCCGGTCTGCTTATGATTCCAAGGATTAATAAAATAACAGTGGGAGGTCGAGCTTTTAGTTACAAGGCCCCTAAACTGTGGACTGGTCTGCTGCTACTATAACAGATGCCCCTTCGGTCTCAGCTTTCAAATCCCAGCTGAAGACTCACAACTTCAGTTTAGCACACCCTGACTAGAGCTGCTGATTAACTGTACAGACTGCATCTCTGTTGTTAGTTATTAGCACTAAAACATAAGTAATATGATAGTTATAATTGAATACTAACCCTCACCTATTCTGTTTCTGTTCTCGGTACTCAAATGTGGCACTTGGTGCCACGGACCACCTGCCAAGTTGTTTGCCTGCCTAAGGTAAAGTCATCCCTGATGGAGGATCGCAGGAATCACTGGGTAGAGGGGTCCTTACATCAGATTGGCTGGACCAGCACTGACTCTGCTCTGGAATAGCCAATAGGGGGAGGCAGCTTGATGGCTGAGGTCTCCAGGACTCTAAACAAATCCAAATCATATTATGGGATATCATCTACTGTTAAATTCTGCTCCGTACTTGTAATATTTTTATTTTTTATACTGTATTGTGGATTTGTTCTGTTCCGTGTATTGTATTGTATTGTTTTGCCCCCCTTCTTTTTGACACCCACCTGGAAAGGGGTCTCTCTTTGAACTGCCATTCCCAGGGTTTCTTCCATTTTTCCCTAATAAATTTTTTTGGGAGTTTTTCCTTGTCTTCTTGGAGAGTCAAGGCTGGGGGGCTGTCAAGAAGCAGGGCCTGTTAAAGCCCACTGCGGCACTTCTTGTGTGATTTTGGACTTTACAAAAAAATAAATTGTATTGTATTGTATAAAAAACTAAATACATTGAAATCTGAGCATTGAGCTCACTGGTCAGTTAAGCACAAACACACTGACCACTGGTGTCACTAAGCAGTCATATTCAGTCAAAGTCTGACCACTGTACCTACTAGAGACTTCAACAGAATCAAAGACTGACCACTGGTATCAACAAAGAGCTAAATACAGTCAATGGCTGACATTGGACTCACTGGACAGTTAATCACAAACACACTGACCGCTGGTATCACTAAGCAGTTAAATACAGTCAATGGCTGGACATTGTGCACTCTGGACAGCTGATTGACTACCAGCTTGTACTTTGGTATTCTTCACTCACTGGACTTCATCGTAAACATTATAAAAGACTGACCACTCATATTAACACACTCAAAGCCTGACCATTGTACTTACTGGACAGTTAAACACAACCAAAGACTGACCCTCTGGTATCCATTGGAAGCTAAATAGTGTTAAATCTGACCATTGTGCTCACTGGACCAAACACTGACCACTGGTGTCAGCTAATGCAATCAACGGCTGACCACTGAACTCACTAGAAAGCTAAACACGATCAAAAACTGACCACTGGTATCATTAAATATCTAAATACAGTGAAATCGGACCATTGAGCTCACTGGACAGTTAAACACAAACACCTACCACTGGTGTCACTAAGCACTTAAAATACGTCAAAGACTGGACATTGTGCACTCTGGACAGCCAAACACAGTCAACATTCATCACTGGAGTCCATAAACGTCTCTGTGTGTGCTAAGATTGCATTTTGTGCCCACCGGACCTCTTCTTAAACATCATAAAAGACTGACCACTGATATTAACAAGCAGCTAAACACACTCAAAGGCTGACCATTGTGCTTACTGGACAGTTAAACGTACTCAAAGACTGACCACTGGTATCCATCCATCCATTATCCAACCCGCTATATCCTAACTACAGGATCATGGGAGTCTGCTGGAGCCAATCCCAGCCAACACTGGGCGCAAGGCAGGAAACAAACCCGGGCAGGGCGCCAGCCCACTGCAGGGCACACACACACACACACACACACACACAAAGGACAATTCAGAATCGCCAATGCACCGGACCTGCATGTCTTTGGACTGTGGGAGGACACGGGAAGAAAATGCAAACTCCACGCAGGGTGGACCCGGGAAGTGAACCTGGGTCTCCTAACAGCAGCGCTACCCACTGCGCCACCATGCCGCCCCCACTGGTATCTACTAAATACAGTCAATGGCTGACCACTTGACTCATAGAAAGCTGATTACAATCAAAGACTGACCACTGGTATCCATAAATGGCTAAATACAATGAAATCTGAGCATTGAACTCACTGGTCAGTTAAACACAAACACACTGACCACCGGTGTCACTAAGCAGTCACATTCAGTCAAAGTCTGACCACTGTCCCTACTGGAGAGTTCAACACAATTAAAGACTGACCACTGATGTCAATAAACAGCTAAATACAATCGATGAGTGGACACTGTGCACTCCGGACAGCGGAACGCAGTCACAAACTGACCAGCATTATCTATAAACTTCACTCACTGGACGTCTCCCTGAAGAATTCATCGCTGGTATCCATAAGCGTCTCTGTGTGTGCTAACATTGTATTTTTCACTCACTAGACTTCTTCATAAACATCATAAAAGACTGACCACTGATATTAACAAGCAGCTAAACACACTCAAAGGCTGACCATTGTGCTTACTGGACAGTTAAACATACTCAAAGACTGACCACTGGTGTCACTAAGCAGTTAAATACAGTCAATGGCTGACCACTGAACTCACTAGAAAGCTTAACACAATCAAAGACTGACCACTGGTATCAATGAACAGCTAAATACAGTGAAAGGCTGGACATTGTGCACTCTGGAGAGCTGAACGCAGTCACAAACTGACCATCAGCTTCTACTTTGGTATTTTTCACTCGCTGGACTTCTTCATAAACATTAGCAAAGAGTGACCACTGATATTAACAAGCAGCTAAACACACTCAAAGGATGACCATTGTGCTTACTGGTCAGTGAAGCACAATCAAAGCACTGGTATCCATTGAACGCTAAATACAGTCAACGGTTGACCGCTGGTGTCCACTGGAAGCTAAGTGCAGTCAAATCTGACCATTGTGCTCACTGGACCAAACACTGACCACTGGTGTCAGCTAATGAACAGCTAAATGCAATCAACGGCTGATCACTCAACTCACTGGAAAGCTAAACATAATCAAAAACTGACCGCTGGTATCTGTAATGTTTTTATATGCCATGAAAATAATTTGCATTTCACACTCACCGGACATCTTCATAAACGTTCCAAGAGACTGACCACTGATGTTAACACACTCAAAGGCTGACCATTTGCGCTTACTGGACCACCGGTGTCTACGAACAGCTACATACAGTGAAATCTGACAGTTAAACCCAAACCCTGCCAGTCAGTGACTGGACATTGTGCTGACTGGACAGCTACACACAATCAGAGACTGACCACTGGTGTCAATGAACAGATAAGTGCAGTCCAAGAGTTAGCATGGCTCTAACTGGACATCGAAACTTAGCTACTGAGTGACCACTGCTCTCCACTAGCACCTAAGTACAGTCAATGCCCGACCGTTTGTGTGTGTTCACATGGCAGCTGGGCACCTTCAGGTCCTGACCCCTGCCACGACTGACCTGTTAAAGACACTGAATTACAAACCCCAAATCAATAGACAGCCGAACACCATTAATAGTCGAGGAGTGACCGCTGCAGTCACCGGACTGCTAAGCAGCTAAACTAAAAGTTGATCGTTGTATCCACATGGCAGCTAAACGCAGTCCAAGAGTGACCATCCTGCATGAATCAGCAGCTGCGTCCAGTCAACAGCTGACCATTCCATTTACATGACAGCTGAACACATTGAACGGTGGTCCGCTGCTCTCACTGAACTGTCACAGGCAGTGCCCCTCTGACCCCTGATCAATGGACAGCTTGACACAATTAAAGGCTGACTGACCACTGCCCAGTGCCTGACCCTGCTTGCCCTTTTCTTCTTTCCGTGCCACTGGCCTAATGGTGGATTGACAAGCCACTGTAGCTGCAGCTCTTCACCGAGTGACCAGCTGTTTCCCTTGCAGGTGACATTCAGGACCTGACAGGAGCACAAGGGGGCCCGCTGCCAACCAGGGCAGGTAGATCAGATGCCAAAGCTCATCTCACCCAGTGGTCTTGTTGGACGCTAATCACATCTGAGCCACCGATGTGTGTGGAGTCTCAGGTGACCTTTGAAAGGCACAGATTTCAGCTCTCGTTTAATTAATGGGAGCTGTCAACGCAGTAGATGAATTACCCCAAACGAGGATGTGTGAGTCCCACCGGGGCAGCCGCCCCCCTCAAAACACCCTGTAAATCTTTCGGTTACATGGCGTCAATAATTCTTGTCAAAAACAAAAAACACCAAAAGGCTGCACTGGCTGGAAAGGAGAGCTTTGTAATTATCGGTTTTAAGTCACCGCCCAAGTGCCAAGAAGGTGCCAGTCTGGCCTGCTGATGGTGATCCGAGGGACACAGCAGGATGAGACCCCAGAGTTGTGAGGGTGGGGTCAATCCTGGCAGCATTGGGAAAGGTACAGGATCCAACCCTGGAAGGGATGCCAGTCCATTAGTAGGTATAGCGCCATCTGTGGGCATCTGTCTGTGTTTACAAGAAATACGTTTGAACAATTTGAAATCACTTGAGTCTATTTAGTCTGGCACCTCCCGATTCACCAGCACCAGAAAACCCCCACATATCATATATCGTTTTACTCATCCCAATGTCTAGTTTTGCAAGACATCAAGATTATTAAATTTCACACTCATTTTTGGCCCTCTAGACCCCCCAAAAATTCTCATTTTAGGCCATTTTTGGACCATATTTTGTGCAGAAAATTACCCCCTTATGACAAAAATGGGGATCAGTAATATTAGCATGAGGACTGTCATTTTAAGCTATTATGAAGTTGCTGATCACAAATAAGATCATATTTTTTGATATTTGACTCTTCACCGGTGGTCCCTACCCTCTAAGAGCCACTTCAAGAAAGTTACAAGTGACAAATTTCAAACAGAAGCATGTAGGATATCATTTTAAACTATTATGTTGTCCGTGATTACGGATGTGATGTTATCTTTGATTTTTTATTTCTATAACAATCGAGAATATTTAGACGTTAAACATTTAAGCTGAAGCACACATTTTAATATTTCAAACATCTGACACAACTATTCTTATGTACTTCTACCTCACAAATTAAATCATTACATTTCTCACAAATACACCTATGGCTTATTATTTTGCACATTTTTCTGTAATTTCTTTTGTATTTGTTCATCATGTATTATTTGTGTTCTACATCTTTAATTGTGTAGCCATTTCTTGTGTTTTGTGGATGACGCCCCTCAGGAGGCGGGGCCACCCTGACATCACTGCGGCTGGATCCGCCCTCTGCTTGTTATACTGAAGTCACCTATCAGCAAATCACTGGCCTGAAGCACACAGCCAAGACAACGGTGGACTGGCATTGAGACAAATCTCTGACTGTCCTTTGGTGGCCCAGCCACCCCAAAGATGCTTTCTATACCACCTAACAGAGCTCGAGGGGATCTGACAGGAAGACATCTGCAAAGCTGGTAGAGACTTATCATGAAGACTCGAAGCTGGAATTGCTGCCAAAGGGGCTTCTATAAACTACTGAATCTTAATACTTACAGTACATGAATGAGAGATCTCAGGTTTTAATGAATACATTTGCAAACGTTTCTGATAACATGTTTTCACTTATTCATTATGAGTGACTGAGTGTAGATTGATAGGTGAAAATGGTAAATGTATCTATTTCAGATGAAGTCTACAACATAATAAAGTGCTCTCTCAATCCACTGTACAGTATGTACACTATATAGACTGTATTTATAAATGTGCTGGGATGCCTGCCTCTACACACACAGAAACTTTAATGACGTCCCATTCTTAATACATAGGCCTTAATATGGAGTTGGCCATAACAGCGTCGACTCTTCTGGGAAGGCTTTCCTCAAGGTGTAGGAGTGTGTTTATGGGAATTTGGGACCGGGAGAGCGTTTGTGATGTTGGATGAGAAGGCCTGGCTCGCTCACAGTCTCTGCTCTAATTCATCCTGTCGGAGATGGCTGGGGTGGCGACCCAGCCGGGATGCCCAGGAGGACCGGAAGAGGGCTTGCGCCTTCCCCAGACCATGTGGGGGTGACCGCCCTGGTACCTTTGGGGGCCACGGGTACAGAGCTTTGAGCCTCCACCCTGTAGGGGCCCGTGGTCACCGCCAGGGAGTGCCCCTATGCCTTTGGAGCCCTGGATCTCGGCACTTCCGCCACACCAGGGACTGGGGCGTGTCGGTGGAAGATTGCCGAGACACACCTGGAGCACATGCGGGGGAGTATAAAAGGGGCCGCCTCCCTTCATACAATGGCTAGAGTCGGGAGAGAAGAGAGGACAAGGTCTGGAGTAGAGACAAGGAGGCGGCCTGAAGGAACAGGCACTGTGTTATGGCCAGGACTTTGGGGACTTTGGGGTGTGTTGCACTTACTTGTAAATAGTAGTATGCCTGTTAAACGTGTGTTGGGTGACACTGACGTGTCCGCCTGTCTGTGTCCGGGCCGGTTTCCACAATCCCAAAGGTCTTCTATCGGGTTGAGGTCAGGGCTCTGTGCAGGTCACTCAAGTTCTTCTACACCAAACTTGCTGATCCATTTCTTTACAGACCTTGCTTTATGCACTGTTGCGTTTGCAGTCATGTTGCCATCCCCAAACTGTTCCCTTAAAGTTGGGAGCATGAAATTGTCCGAAATGGCTTTGTATGTTGATGCATTAAGAGTTCCTTTAACTGGAACTAAGGGAGCAAGCCAAACCCCTTAAAATCAACTGCACACCATAATCAAACTTTACACTTGGCACAATGCAGTCAGGCAAGTCCCGTTCTCCTGGCAACCGCCCAACCCAGACTCGTCCATCGGACTGCATGATTCGTCACTCCAGAGGACACGTCTGCACTGCTCGTGAGTCCAGTGGCGGTGGGCTTTACACCACTCCATCCAACTCTTTGCATTGCACTTGGTGATGTAAGGCTTGGATGCCACTGCTCGACCGTGGAGACCCATTCCATGAAGCCCCCTCTCTACGCCGCACTGTTCTTGAGCTTTTGGAGGTCTGCAGGTATCGACTCTGCAGAAAGCTGGTGACTTCTGCACACCTCATCATGTGCTGTCACCGCTCTGTGACTTGACATGGCCTACCACTTCATGGCTGACTTGCTGTTGTTCCCAATTGCTTGTTCTTTGTTATAATACCACTAACAGTTGACCATGGAATATTTAATAGCGAGGAAATTTCACAAATGAACTTATTGCACAGGTGGCATTCTACTGAGCCCCTGAGAGTGACCCATTCTTTCTCAAATGTTTGTAGAAAGTGTCTGCATGCCTAAGTGCTTGACCTTATACACCTGTGGCCATGGAAGTGATTGGAATACCTGAATTCAATAATTTGTCCCAATACATTTGGCAATATAGTGTAGTTGGTATGCAGTGGAGGTGGACACGACTGATAGAATAGCATATGGAAGCTGTTGGGTAAGGGAGAAGTGGGAGTGGGCAAGATTGACAGAACAGCAAAAGGAAGCTATTGGGTTAGGGAGAAGAGGGAGTGGGCAAGATTGACAGAACAGCAAAAGGAAGCTATTGGTTTAGGGTAAAGAGGGAGTGGGCAAGATTGGCAGAATGGACTGCATAGTTAGCATTGGGAGAAAAATGTAAACCTGGCAATGGGCAGCCCTGGCCTCCCTCAATAATCAGAACTGCCCCCTAAAGACGCGCTGCAAATCATTTCACTGAACCTGATTGATGTGAGCAGTTTCTACTTGGGGATGGGAGAGCCGGCTCCATTTTTAATTAATGCAGCTTCAAAATGAGGTTTGTCTTTGGGGGAACTCGTTGGTAACAAATTGCCTCTCTCACTTTCCTCTCATTGTCACACACCACATGACTGGCAAGCAGAACTGGCAGATTGTGCTGGAATCAGGCTTCCGTCCTGCTGCTCAGGGCCTGCATGTGGGTCTGTTCCAGTTTCATTTTTCTGCCAAGTGTAGCAAGTTTCTCTGATGATAATGATGAGAATAAATGCCCACCCCCCGTGACCCCCCTTGCCTCCCGCCCCCATCCAATCACGTCAAGCAGCATATTCTAAACCGGGCGCAGTTCCCCACACAAGCGTGGGGGCTATTTTCGGTAGCCTCGTACCAAGCAATGCCCTGCCTAATTAAAGAGTGGACTCACAGTGCACTGAGGAGAAGGTTATATTTAGAAGACTCCTCTGTGAACTCCACAAGACATGGCAGCTTCAGCAATCTAGTAAGGAAATGGAAAGAAAGAGAGAGAGAGAGCTGGAAAAATAGAAGTGCGACTGAGACGTCATACCCCAAGCCTGAGCCGGCGTCATCGTGACTGAGGTGTCAGGGCCCTGAGTCAAAGTCATCGGCACTCGGGTAGGAATGCTAGATGTCACAGCACGTGTCAGGCGTCAGCGTCCTAAAGCATCAGAGCTTGAGTTAGACTCATGAGCATCACAGTCTGAATGCTGAACATCACGGGCTGTGTTTGGATCACTGATAACTGATCTTAAATTAGAGTTATCAGCATCTGGGGACAGGAGGACACGAGGCAGGGACTGGGGTTCAAGTCTGAGCCCAAAACATGAGGTGCCATCACGAGGGCTGATAGAATTACTGAAAACTATCGTCAACATCCAAGACTAAGTAAGATTTAATCGGTGTTTGGGGGCTTGATGTCACACCACATCCAGGAAAGTGATGAGAGAGGCATATTTAGTTAAGTCCAAGTTCAGATCTACAGACTCATCAGTGTCTAAGAAAGAGAAATGAGTCTGAGCCACCACTGAGATGAGTGTCATCATGACATCTGAGTCGACTTCATCAGCAACTTAGTCAGTCGTCTGCGTTCTATTCTTAGTCTAATTCTTCAGAGCCATAACACTGGACAACAATGTTTTGCATGGACACGGGCAAAAGTCGATATTTTTCCCAGGGGTGACTCTGCCTGCATGTGATGTTCTTACTTTCACATTACAAACATGTGGAGCTGCATATGCTTCAGTGTTCTTTAAGTTAACGTTACACTTGACGACTTGTTTTGTTTCCGGAAACATTTTTGCTGATTATGATTGACAGTTTCAATCAAAACACAAATATTATGTTCGATTGACTGTCTCATGTAAGGCTTAGGAGAAACCTGAAATGAACATCTACTGAATTTAGTGTGTTTAATCCCTTAATGATGCCGACGCATCGCATCAGTTCAATTCATGTCACTGTGTCTAGCTGCTAATTTTCATTTGAAGTCCTCATCTGATGCTTATCATTTCAGTGTTCAATAATAGTCGACCAGCTTCGATGCTGTAGGAGAAATGAAGGATCTGGAGACTCAAAAAAGAGTTGGGGAATTGTACCCTGTGACATATGGCCGGGCCCATGCCCCTTCTGTGTATGTTCCAGGGGAGCAAGCATGGGTTACACAGTATCTCCCCCGGACCACTTGGTGGCAGTCCCCCTGGGTGACTGTGGTGCCTCAGATACTCACAGGAGATGGAGTTCTTCACAGCCCTGTTGGGATCCAGGATGGCCACCAGGAGGCCCTGCAGGGGTTCCTGAGCCCGTCTGGGCCGTAGTTCAGCCACACCATGGAGGTGCAATCGGAAGCAGGTGGTCAAGCACCTGAAGCACTTCCAGGTGAGCTATAAGCGGAGCCACCAGCCACCATTCTGGGAACCGGTGTCAGGAGGAAGGAGACAAAGCTACCATGGAGGAGGAGTGGAGGACTTGAAGAGTTTATTTGTGCTTGTGACTTGTGGTTTTGTGGCACTGTGTTGTGGCTGAGGGACACGAGGAAGACGTGGGCCCGCAGCTGAAGAAGGAAAATCTTTTTTTTTGGTTAATTTTAATGTGCCTCAGTTGTCAGTTTGTGTCGGGTCGGCCTTATTACAACCCTCATAATGTCCGGCGATCTTGCAAAAAAATAAGCAAAAAGAAGTGATCAAAACCATAACATCTGATGCCAAACAGAAGCTGGATGTGCGTTTTTATAGAAAATGGAGACTGGAAGGAAGTATTAGTGGAAATGACATCATCACTGGAGGTCGGAAGTGTCATCATCAGGAGGCGACCGGAAGTTACGCCATCAGGGAAAGCCAGAAAAAAGTGATGTCAGCGGAAGGCGACCGGAAGTGACGTCATCTTCGGGAGTTAGAGGCAGAAGTGATGAATGTGAGCCATTTTGGGAATCCAGAACTATTGGAGGTTAGTGGATTATTTTATTACTTTTCTTCAGCATCTCTGGTGAAAGAAGAAGAGAGACGTTGATACTTGATCTTACCCCCTTGTCTCGCGACAGTTCATTCACCTCAGGGCTCCTAAGCACTCGTGTGTCACGGATGGATTCCACTTACCCTGATGCTAGTTTTCCATCGTTGCAATGTCCTGGTCGATCCTTTCACCGCAGTTGTCACTCACTGCACCAGGATTAGCAAGGAAGAAGTCCAAGGGTGAATGCAGAAAATGAACCTTTACGGACAAGTCACACCTGATGGTTTTGTATGCTTGAAACATGTCAGCCATCTGGACGTAGTGTTTGTGCTGCGTAGTTGCCAACACCATCCTTGAATGCCTTCCACGTGATTTCCTCGGGCCACACTAGCAGATCTTCTAACCACTTCCCATTAATGACGTGTCTGAGTTGTAGACCAACCAAAATGGCTTCCTTAATCTTTGTATCCATTATTTGTGTGAACGTGTGTCTCAAATGTCAAAATCCTTCACCTTACTTGTTGATTGCTTTCGTGCAAATGTTTTATTAGTCCAAGTTTTAGATGAAGAGGAGGCAAAAATATTTTTGTTGGGTTGACGAGTGGTTTATGGACTCCGCTTCTCTGCCCTTAACGTAAGGACTTTTTAGCATGGTTGTCCCATTTCCGAATGGAACAACAGGACTTGCGATATCCAAGCTCCATTCTCAGGAGCAGTGCCCAGGGCTGTTTTACCGTATGGGCATACGTAGGGGGTCCGTGCTAATCTATGTATGTATTTACATTTTTATTCCTGTGAGTGGTTGGGTAGGTAGGGGGTCCTAGTGCACTGCTTTGCCCGAGGGCCTATAATGCTGTTTACTTTTAGATCACTGCAGATGTTCCAGTTGTAGTTGTTATATTGTACATGCATACTAATAATGCGAGAGGAAATCACAACAATTGACAATTTCAATAGAATGGCGTATGATAAGAAAATCTAAAGGGTGATTTTTGTGATCAGCAGACCAAAATCCAAAAGTGTTCAGGAAGCAACGTCTTTGTTGTCCAGTGTAATCGGGATAATCCAGTGTGCCAGAGATCCAAGCCTGAGCGAACCGAATCAAAAGACGTTCAACTTATCAAAGTCATCGCTGTCCAAAACATCTGACCTTCAGTTAGATTTGGGTTCATTAGTAACACAATATTCAACTTTGCAGTCCAACCTTGGATTACCGACAAAAACGTCCAAGACCAGTGTGGGACTGCAGACCCCAGGTTGGTAACTGAGGTTGACCTTAGCCTGACTTGATAACCTGAACCCAGGTTGAGATCACTTTGATTAGGGATTCCGATGATTTGCTCTGAGACTTCAGCGATGGCACCCAACCCATGCTGTTCTACTTCATATACCGACGACACCAACTGGGACTCTCTTGTCATTCATTACCGACCATCTCAGGCTGGGGGAATCTAACCCCCACTTGTCCCCTTACGTTTTCTCTTCAGCATATAAAAGACCTGCTCCATTGGATTAAAATTGGGCAACTGGCTTGACCATTCAAGAATTTTCCATTTTTTAACTTTGACAAACTGCTGTGTCACTTTAGCAGTATGTTTGGGGTCATTATCTTGTTGTAGGATGAAGTTCTGTCCACTGTGTTTGGAGGTGTTTACTGTTACTTGAGAAGATCAGATGTTTCTGTACACCTCAGAATTCACTGTGGTCAGCAGATCCATCATCAATGGAGATAAGAGAGCCAGGACCTGTGGCAGCCATATACGCCCAAGCCATAACACCCCCCAGCAACATGTTTAACAGGTGAGGTGGTCCACTTTGGATTTTGGGCAGTTCCTTTTCATCTCCACACTTTGCTCTTGCCATCATTCTGTGGTTCATCTTTGTCCTTTCTGTCCACAAGACCTTAACCCAGAATTCTGCAGGCTCTTTCAAGTCCCTTTTCCCTGTAATCTGGCCATCCTGTTTTTGTGACTAACTAGTGGTCTGCATCTTGCAATATGGCCTCTGAATTTCTGTTCATGAAGTCTTCTGCTGATACTCATCTCTGACACACACACATCAGCCCCCTGAAGTCTGTCTCTGATCTGTCAGACAGGCCTTTGGGACTTTACCTTACCTTCATCATAGTGAGGATTCTTCTCTCATCTGCAGTGGAGGTCTTCCTTGGCCCACCAGTCCCTTTCTGATTACTGAGCTCACTGGTGTGTTCTTTCTTCTTGATGATACTCCTGACAGTTGATTTTGGTCATCCTAAGGTTTCACTGATGTCTCTAATTCTTGTTTTTCAGCATCATAATGGCCTCTTTGACTTTCATTGACACGGCTCTGGTCATCATGTTGAACACTGGCAGCTACAGACTCCAAAGGGTGGAAGCAGGCCGAGGTATCTTATGAAGCCATGAAACCCACCTGAGGAATCACAAACACCTGTGACACCAATTGTCCCAAACACTGAAATGGGGGGCCGTGTAGAGAAAGTGTTGTCATTTTTATGTGCTGTGACTGAAACGAATGCAAATCCCCTTAAATGAAGGTCTGTAATGTGCACTTTAGTCACAGTTTCAGTTGTAATTATAAAATGTCGAGCAATGTGTCTTTGCCCCAAATAGAACGGAGGGTACTGTATTATAGGGAGTCCCAGTGGCACAGTGCCCATAAGGAGACCAGTGTTCACATCCACGGTCCTCCCTGTGCGGAGTTTTCATGTTCTCTTTGTGTCCCATTGTCCACAGACGTGCATGATCAATGAATCACTGGTACTGTTGGCCCCCTAATGTGTGTGTTTGCCCTATGTAGGACTGGCACACATGGGCAGACTGGGCAGTTGCCTGGGGTCCCCATGCTAATCTATTTATGTTGTGATGTGGTTGTGCAGGTAGGGGGTCCCAGTTCACTGCTTTGCCTGGGCTTCCTATAATGCAGTTAAGACGGCCCTGCTGGTACCCTGTCCAAGGTTTGTTCCTGCCTTACTGAGATAGACTCCAGCCCCCCTCATGACCCTCAGATTAATAATCATTCTTTTCATTTATGTAGCACTTTTCTCACAATGACATGATTCATTATTTGGCTGACGACATTACCCAAGACCACTTACAACATTTAAGATACCATTTATTCCATTGGTTTTGTGTTTCCAATAGGAGCCCAGGCAGGTGAGGTGACCTACTCGTAGTCCTGCAATGTCCCTGGCAGGATTTGAACCCACAACCATAGGATTTGAGCTCTAAAAGCCTTAAAAGCTGCGCCAGTGTCAGACCTTGAATTGTAAGAAATGCAGTCGCTCTTTACGATGTCGCCAGGCTAACTCATGCCCTCCTTGAAATTACCACAGTAACCTTTGCCATCCTGGCAGGTCGGTCCACTCATACCTGCAGTAAATGAGCCAAGCTCACCTACTCTCTTCTTGTGGTCCACTTTGCCAGGCCTGCCCACTGCATTGATGGAACAAATGAAGCCAGTTGTTTCCACTGAAGTGTTTAAAATCATAAAGGGAATCAGTCCAGTGGATTGGGACAGTGACTTTAAAATGAGTTCATCAAGATAACGGGGACACAGTTAGAATTTTGTGAAGGGTTAATTTCACTCAAACATTAGAAAGTTATTCTTCACATAGAGAACCCCAGACACACAATCAACGTCCAAATAGCTAAACTAAATCAACTGCGATTGAATGTTGCAGATTTTCTATAAATGTTTAAATTCTGCTTCACCACTTTACGAGCCCACCATATTGATGCTATCCTTGTCTACTTTCCCCTTGCAAACTAAAGCCCCTTTTGGTCACTGATGCCCCTTAGTAATAAAAGCAGCCTTCCCTTGCCATCATGATAGGCTGGCTTGCTCACCATATCTGACAGATACATCCTTTCTCTGCCACCCTGCCAGTGCTCTATAACTCTTTGCCAACAAACCAGGCTTTCCCTATCATAAATGCTGCCACTCCTAAGCTTGCTGCCCAGACAGGCTAACCACCACTCTCCTAACATTAAACTTATATTCCTGCCTTGCTAAACGCTCAGTCACTCTGTGCCACCTTGCCATCTATACCCACGGCTAATTAACATCTCATTAGCATCCTCATCCCTTCAGTGTCTCAGGTTTTGCAGGAGCACATTGGGGGGCTCTACCGTGTAACTAACTGCTCATGACAACCCAGTTGGCACCTTGGCCAGATTGCAGATGATTTTAAGTGCCTTGGCATGCCTGGGGCGTTCAAGACCAGCATGCAACTGACGTGCTGGGGAAGGTGGCCGGTTACCAAGGAAACGTGCAAAGCAGCTCAGCCAGGTGCGTAAGACAGATCCGGGAGTGCTTTCCTGGTGTAAGGGCAGGACCGTGAGCACTAAACACACACACACGCACACACACACCCTCTGACTGACATTCACGTACTGAGTACCACGCCGTCCTGATAAGAGCTGACAGGCACACATGTCTCCTGTATAATCTCACTTTGTGACACACACTCACTGACTCGCTGTGGACAGGTGTGCTACCCATGGGGTGACGGAAAGTTAGGAGACCCCGTTGTGTGAGGAGCGTACAAGTGTGGTGCAATAATGAAACATAAAAACATCCGGAATTTGACAAACGAGGGCAGACCATTCAGTCCATCGAGCCCGATTATTTAGCTAATAGCTAAGCTGTCCCAACGTCTCATCCTGATTCTTCCTAAAGCTTGTCAAGGTTTCTGCTTCAACTCCATGTCTCAGTAGTTTGTTCCAGATTCCCACAACTCTTTTGTAAAGAAGTGCTTCCTGGTTTCAGTCTTAAATGCACTTCTTCTTAATTTCCACTGATGTCCTCGCATACAGCACGTCCGGTAAGTATTCACAGCGCATCACTTTTTCCACATTTTGTTATGTTACAGTCTTATTCCAAAATGGATTAAATTCATTATTTTACTCAGAATTCTACACACAACACCCCATAATGACAACGTAAAAAAAGTTTACTTGAGGTTTTTGCAAATTTATTAAAAATTAAAAAACTGAGAAATCACATGTACATAAGTATTCACAGCCTTTGCTCAATACTTTGTCGATGCACCTTTGGCAGCAATTACAGCCTCAAGTCTTTTTGAATATGATGCCACAAGCTTGGCACACCTATCCTTGGCCAGTTTCACCCATTCCACTTTGCAGCACCTCTCAAGCTCCATCAGGTTGGATGGGAAGCGTCGGTGCACAGCCATTTTAAGATCTCTCCAGAGATGTTCAATCAGATTCAAGTCTGGGCTCTGGCTGGGCCACTCAAGGACATTCACAGAGTTGTCCTGAAGCCACACCTTTGATATCTTGGCTGTGTGCTTAGGGTCGTTGTCCTGCTGAAAGATGAACCGTCGCCCCAGTCTGAGGTCAAGAGCGCTCTGGAGCAGGTTTTCATCCAGGATGTCTCTGTACATTGCTGCAGTCATCTTTCCCTTTATCCTGACTAGTCTCCCAGTTCCTGCCTCTGAAAAACATCCCCACAGCATGATGCTGCCACCACCATGCTTCACTGTAGGGATGGTATTGGCCTGGTGATGAGCGGTGCCTGGTTTCCTCCAAATGTGACGCCTGGCATTCACACCAAAGAGTTCAATCTTTGTCTCATCAGACCAGAGAATTTTGTTTCTCATGGTCTGAGAGTCCTTCAGGTGCCTTTTGGCAAACTCCAGGCGGGCTGCCATGTGCCTTTTACTAAGGAGTGGCTTCCGTCTGGCCACTCTACCATACAGGCCTGATTGGTGGATTGCTGCAGAGATGGTTGTCCTTCTGGAAGGTTCTCATCTCTCCACAGAGGACCTCTGGAGCTCTGACAGAGTGACCATCGGGTTCTTGGTCACCTCCCTGACTAAGGCCCTTCTTCCCCAATCGCTCAGTTTAGATGGCCAGCCAGCTCTAGGAAGAGTCCTGGTGGTTTCAAACTTCTTCCACTTACGGATGATGGAGGCCACTGTGCTCATTGGGGCCTTCAAAGCAGCAGAATTTTTTCTGTAACCTTCCCCAGATTTGTGCCTCGAGACAATCCTGTCTCGGAGGTCTACAGACAATTCCTTTGACTTCATGCTTGGTTTGTGCTCTGACATGAACTGTCAACTGTGGGACCTTACATAGACAGGTGTGTGCCTGTCAGGTGTGTCCAATCAACTGAATTTACCACAGGTGGACTCCAATGAAGCTGCAGAAACATCTCAAGGATGATCAGGGGAAACAGGATGCACCTGAGCTCAATTTGGAGCTTCATGGCAAAGGCTGTGAATACTTATGTACATGTGCTTTCTCAGTTTTTTTATTTTTAATAAATTTGAAAAAATCTCAAGTAAACTTTTTACAAGTTGTCATTATGGGGTGTTGTGTGTAGAATTCTGAGGAAAAAAATGAATTGAATCCATTTTTGAATAAGGCTGTAACATAACAAAATGTGGAAAAAGTGATGCGCTGTGAATACTTTCTGGATGCACTGTATGACAGAGACACAGGGCCACCTCAGTGGCTGCAGGAAGGGAGAACTTCTATTCAGGTGGCGAATAACTCTGGGTGACAGAATGAAAGTGACGGGGACAGAAAGGCATAAAAATCATCTTCTCATCATCCATCCATCCATCCATCCATCCTTCCATTTTCCAACCCGCTATGTCCTAATTACAGGGTCACGAGGGTCTGCTGGAGCCAATCCCAGCCAACATGTTTTCTATCATAATAACCTATTTTATGATCAGAAAGATCAGCATCAGCACACTAAATAATTACTGAAACTAGGGGGCTTCAACCGTCTGCTCGCTTCGCTAGCCCACCCCCGGGATTGGTTTACCAGATATACAATTTAAAGAGATTGTTATTTTCAAGAGAATAGTTACATACGCATTATTTTCACTTTTACTTTAAAACTTTAGTTAAAACAATATTTGGAATTAACTTTTCTTCAAGATCGCGTTACATTTTGATTCCGTGTTTGGACTTACATCGTGACAATGCAACGTATAACTGCCTGTGAGTGAATATCGTTTCTTTCACTCTAATAAATAAATCGACTATTTTGAATGTTTGTCGTTGACGTGTCATCTAGAACATATAAAATTAATAAGCATAAGCATTCACAAGACTCGGGTTAGATGACCGTGGACTTGTTTGAAAATAGTCGTAAGTAGGGTGTGACTTGAAAGAATCTCATATTAAAAGTCTCCGTCTCACGAGACTTCATACTGCGGCAACATTTTTGGAATCTTTTAATTCTCACTGGCAACACAAATTAGACAACCTACAGTCTCCGACTTAAAGTTTAAATCCGAGCAATATATTCGATCTCTTATTTCACTAAGTAATAATTTCTGTTTATTTGCGCCAATGCGATCTTTACTATCCTTTGCATGAGACTTTCGAATTTTCATACTTCCACTACCTCTAACCTGCTCTGCACGTGTACCGCGCCAACGTTTTTGAAATCTTTTAATTCTCATGGATACGCCTCTTCATTGAGAAGAAACACTACTTTTTTTTCCCTGATGGCAACACGAATTAGATAATCTACAAGTCTCCGACTTAAAGTTTAAATCGGAACAATATATTCGATCTCTTTTCACTGTTGTTTCACCGAGTAATAATTTCCATTTGTTTATCCATCCATTTTCTAACCCGCTGAATCCGAATACAGGGTCACGGGGGTCTGCTGGAGCCAATCCCAGGGCACAAGGCAGAAACCAATCCTGGGCAGGGTGCCAACCCACCGCAGGACACACACAAACACACCAAGCACACACTAGGGCCAATTTAGAATCGCCAATCCACCTAACCTGCATGTCTTTGGATTGTGGGAGGAAACCCACGCAGACACGGGGAGAACATGCAAACTCCACGCAGGAAAGACCCGGGAAGCGAACCCGGGTCTCCTAACTGCGAGGCAGCAGCGCTACCACTGCGCCACCGTGCCGCCCTCCATTTGTTTACACGAATGCAATCTTTCCTCTCATTTTTTTGGGACTTTTGAATTTTCATACTTCCATTATCTCTAACCTGCTCTGCTTGTTTATCACACCAACAGTTTTGAATTCCTTACAACATTCTACTTTGTCATCTACTCTTTGTCTTTTATTTCCGGTGTGGTTAAATCTCTTGGCACAAAGTCTCGTCTCGCAGGATGTGAAAATGTCTCTCTGAGAAAGTCACGTCTTGTCTCCATCCAAGATTTTATTTAGAGAGATGTCGTAGAATAGTTCGGGTAACTTGGTTTCTGGGGAGCAAAGCCTAGTGACGTTCACGTCCAAATTTTTTTTTAATAATTACGGTACTATCAAATTGATTTAAAAATGCCACCAAAACATTACTAATGTTCCTGCTTAAAAGGACTGATTTTATTTTGATTATCCACATTTGACTGCAAAGCCCCATTCCTTCAGTGTCCAAATGGTCAAGCGCTATGTGACGTGCTGATCAATATAGTTCTGCTCTTCTGCCATTTCAAACAGCACATGGCTTCAATAAGCTAAACATTAAACGTTAGATACAACTATTTCATAATTTCGAGAAAACAAAATGTTTTGTTTTATCGAGATCGCGATAAAATTAGTCCGTTATCTCGAGGAAACAATTAAAAAACATAATGCTATTGCACGTCCTCTCTCGTCTTCTGTAGCTATGTATATACTTATATACAATTTTTGTGGACAATTTACGTGCCGCGTATGGTACATGTGTTGAACATGACGGTTGAGACATTCCTGTAAATCATCTTGCACACGTGAAGTACGTTTTGTGAATAAATTGTTTCCGTCATTCAAATGTTAACATAATTTTGACTCACCCCGTATTATTCTAAAAACCTTTGCATTTTCTTAAGCACACCTGAAACCTCTTTTTGGACCTCCTTAATTGGGTTGTAATTAACTGGCATTCCCCAAGTCCAAATCCGAGTTCAAAAATGGCCAAAATGAAAGAGCTTTCTCAAGAATCACGTCGGCGTTGTGTTGTTGTCTAAAATGAAAGTAAATTCCTTGTGACAGATTGCTAAGAAACTGTCGATTTTGTACAAGGGTGGTGGTCTTGAGAGAAGACGGCAAACTGGATTTGATCAGCAATGAAAAACGAGTGAAAGGCCCAGATGGACAACTGAAGAAGAGGAGAAGAACATCAGAGTACGTAGTTTGAGAAATGGACACCTTCAAGGTCTTCGGTGGGCTGCCAAGCAGCCGTTGTCATCTTCAGCAGTGAAAAGAAAGCATTAAATTTGGCAAAGGGACACTGATACTGGATTTCTGGATGAAGAGGAGCATCCTGTCCACTGGTGTCAGGACGACTGAATGTCAGCAACAGTGTAGCCACTCGACCTTTTAGGAAGAACATAAGCCATGGAACCAACAGTCGTGGCCAAAAGCTTTGAGAATGACACAAGTGTTGGTTTCCACAGAGTTTGCTGCTCTAGTGTTTTTAGTTCTTTTTGTCAGATGGTACACTGAAGTAGAATTACAAGCAGTTCAGAAGTTTCAAAGGCTTTTATTAACAATTACATGAAGTGTATGTGCAGTGTTGGCCCTTCTTTCTTTTTCAAGACCTCTGCAATTCACCCTGGCAGGCTGTCAATCAACTCCTGGGCCAAATCCTGACTGATGGCAGCCCATTCTTGCATGATCAGAATTGGTACTTTTTTGTTTGTCCACTTGAGGATTGACTGCAAGTTCTCAATGGGGAGTATCCTGGCCATGGACCCCAAATTTCAATGTTTTGTTCTCCGAGCCGCTAAGTTGTCACTTTTGCCTTATGTTCTGATGCTCCATCACGCTGGATTGTTCATTGTTAGTCACCAAACTGTTCTTGGATGGTTGGGAGAAGTTGCTCCCGGCTAGTGTAGGGCGCAAGGCAGAAACAAAGTCCTTCACAGAGCAAATACACTCAGGCCAATATAGTGTCACCAATCCACCTACCCTGTGGGGGGAAACCAGAGCACCAGAAGGAAACCCACGCCAACATGGGGTCAACATACAAACTCTGGGGGTCAAATCCTGGTCTCCTTACTGTGAGGGCAGCAGTGCTACCACTGCACCACCCTGTAATTGCTATGGGACAACTAAAATTTAGTTAAATCTAAATATGGGCCCATTTTCATGGAGGCAGAGGAATTCGTCAACCTGCTAGCCTCTGCCAGTGGCGATGGTCCGGCAGCCATCCATCCCTGATGTTTTTGCCCCTTTGATCCCAGAACATGCCAAATTGGTGGGTTAGCGGTAGGGGTCTCTCCCTACCACTTCCCACAGCCAGCCCAAGGATCCATGTTTTTTTTTGCCATTTTGCCTCATTTCTTCTAAGCCAAAGCCAGAATCTCCCTTGCTCTGCTGCCTGTGCCAGTCCTTTGAACACTTTCTTTTACCTGGAACCGGTAAATCTGACAGCATTCAGAATTGCGTGGAGGGTCCGATCTACAACAACAACAACAACAACAACAACAACAACTGGGTTTCTACTTTGGTTTCTTCCACCTTGCTTCCGCACATGGCTCTGCCAACTCCTTGTACTTCTCCCTCTTCCCCTCAAAGGATGCCTCCATTATGTCCTCCCATAGGATGGTGTGAGATCGGCCCTGGTCACCGTGATGCCATGGATAGACCACAGGACAGTGTCTGGTCAGAGGGGAGCTGTGACGATTTCTAGGTCAGCGCACAGGTTCCACTCACTAGCAGGCCTCAGCCCGGGCCACAGCCTCTAAGTGATGTTCTGTGCCCCTTCACCTTGTGTTGTTATTTGCCAGTTTCAGATATTATTATTATTAATTGGGCTGATGCGTTTCTCTAAGGCATCTTACAACACTAAGGTACAATTGTCAGTCATTTTCTAACCCACTTAGTCCTGAACAGGGTCACAGGGGTCTGCTGGAGCCTATCCCAGCTGGCATGGGGTATAAGGCGGGACCAACCCTGGACAGGATGCCAGTCATCACAGAACAAACGCACACACAGCCACATACCAGAGCCAATTTAGGATTGACAAACCACCTAACTTGCATGTCTTTGGACTGTGGGAGGAAACTGGAGCACCCGGAGGAAACCGACAGGGTGAACATGCCAACTCCATGCCGGTAGGACCTGAGATGCAAACCCCCACTGCACCACCATGCTGCCCGAGACACAACTGATAACATTTAATTTGTTTTTCCCTTTGGAGGACAGGCAGGCGAAGTGACTTGCTGGTTATAGAAGTGGGATCTGAATCAAAAACAACCTCAGGTGTTGAAGTCCACGGCCTGAACCACTACACCACACTGCCTGCCGGATTTGGCTTTTTCTCTGAAACTGCCCATGGTCGACTGGAGTTCTCATTTCACTTTTACAGACTAGGGGGCTTGCTTCCCGTGCCAACCCATGGCACCAGCCACTTCTCGTCTCTGCTGCTCGCGTATGTGGATTTCACTTTCACCAAACAACAATTCTTTAACTGCTCGCTGATATGGTGAAGAAACACCACTTTTCCCTGACGTCAACATGAATTAGGCAACCTACAAGTCTCCGACTTAAAGTTTAAATCCGAACAATATCTACATACTTCTGTCATATCACCTCTGTCCATATATTCGATCTCTTTTCGCTGTTCTGTTATTTCACTGAGTAATAATTTCCATTTGTTTGCGCTAATGTGATCTTTACTATCAGTTTTTCGAGACTTTTGAATTTTAGTACTTTCATAATCTCTAAACTGCTCTGGCTGTGTATGGCGCCAACGTTTTTGAACCTCGTTACGACGTTCTACTTTGTCTTCTACTCTTTGTCTTTTATTTCTGACCCCGCTTGGAGCTGAGAGCGCAGGAACTGTGCCTGACAATAGCATTCACACGAATGAGAAGTGGGTGGACTGTCGGCGTGGGTGTAAATGTTTGAGAGGAGGGCAGGACTTGTCAAAATCTCTTGGCACAAAGTCTCGTCTTGTGGGACCTGAAATTAATTCTGAGAAAGTCTCGTCCCAGGATTTCCTTTTATAATAGAGAGAAATACACACATGGCGTACATACAGCACAGATGAGCCATTGAAATAAGATGCAAAGATCAAAGCAGGTGCCAAGGTAAAGATTAGCATCATGGCACAGTCTCATTGCTCCAGAGACCTGTATTCAAATCCTGCCTTGGGTACATTGGCATTAAAGTGTAATTGATATGATTCAAATCTAGTTTTGTAAAATGTGACTTGTTTATATGGAATGTTATAATAAATTCAGTCAGTCAGTCATTTCCCAACCCGCTATATCCTAACACAGGATCACAGAGGTCTGCTGGAGCCAATCCCAGCCAGCACAGGGTTAAAGGCAGGAAAAAATCTCGGGCATGGCACCAACCCACCACAGGACACACACACACACACACACACACACCAAGGACAACTTAGGACCGCCAATGCACCTAACCTGCATGTCTTTGGACACGGAGAGAACATGCAAACTCCACGCAGGGATAACCATACCCGGGTCTCCTAACTGCAAGGCAGCAGCGCTACCACTCCGCCATTGTGCCGCCCTATAATAAATTCAATAAAATGTAAAAAAAAAATAATAAAAATAAAAAATAATGTGTAATTGCTAGTGAAAAAAACAAACAAAAATAATTTGGCAGAACAAGCAACAGTGACAGAAAGCAGGCTGGAAAAGGCAGCAAGGTGGCGCAGTGCTTAGGAACGCCGCCTGACAGTTATCACCTGCTTGACTTTCTTCTCCAGTTTTCCTTCCACGTTCCAAAGAATTCCTGGTTGCGCTAACAAGCTGCTCATGTTCTGCGACTGGGATCATCTGGTGCTGCTGGGATATGCGCAGCTGTCAATGACAAATGGATGAATGGATCAAAGGATGGTTGGAAAAGAATCGTTGCTCCTTCATGTCACAATGACAGCGTTTCTGCTACACTTTCACCCAGCCAGGCTCAATGAAACCCCTCAGTCTGCTAGTTAGTAGAGGCTGCCTAAAGACAACAAACTCCTACGCACCCAACACACACACTTCTATTGCTAAATGCAGCCCACTGCAGGCTGCATGAGCATCTCACTTTTGGTCGTGCTGTTGCATCCTGTTTGCAGGGGTTAAAGTGTGTGCGCTCCCTGGCACGCTGTTTACTGTAAACACAGCTCTTACCGAGGCCGTCGCTTTTCTTATCTTCCTTTGCTGTGGCTACGCTCTCTGATGTCTATCTGGAGTGTCTGCAGGAAACAGAAATGAAATCCTTTGCACTGCAAATAAATACATTGAGATGTGAGCACCGGTCTCCTGCTTGAGGGTTCATTCAGAGCTCTGGGGGGGGGGCACACAACATGGCTTTGCCAATGTCTCACTTACTTGGAGCGCCTGGAGTCTAAGCGAGACAAGCTTGGCGTCTGCCTCCAGCTGGGAGTCTAATCATAGCTTTTTATTGTTTTAATTCCGGGTGCGATTCAGTGAAAGAATAAAGCAAGTAGAGTATTTAGGGATGCAGCGGAGAACTACGGGTGCCCAAACTTTTGCTTCAGGCCCTTTTCATTTTCTTGGTGATTTGTTTCTGTGACTGATAGAAATAAACATGTAATCTTGCTTAAGATATTAAAGAAAGGTGTCATCTTTAACTTTGTGCCTTTTGGTGATCAGTTCATCTTCCGCTCGCTTAACTATTCACAGTAACTGACATTTTAAGCGGGGGGCCTAAACGTTTGCATGCCACTGTAGATTCACTTAATTGACACGAATGCACATTTGCTTTGGGCGAGAGATAAGACGAGTGAATATTTCCTAACTGAAGGGATTAACATAAGCGGACGGAGTATCGTCATAAAGATTTGCGAAATCGTTGAAATGGATGCGTATGACTGAACAATTCCCAATAGAGGACGACGGTATGACCACATATTTCCAGCTAGACGGCGTATTTCCTAATAGAGAAGTTCAACTTGATAAAACGCTTCTTTGGGTGGCAGTTCATTACAAAGCATTTCTTAACATTAATTGAAGAGAGCAGTGTGAAGTAACATTTCCAAATGTACAAGGTCAGTATGACTAAATGATTTCTTAAGAAGTCTTATAATATAACAAGACATTTTCTAAAAATAGGGCTTAGCATAAAATTGCATCTTCTAATAAAGGTGAAAAGTCACAATCTCCACACGGATGTTTCTAGTATAACAATATAAACAAGACAGAAAATGTCCATGTGGCGTCATGTTCAGTACTCGGACACCCTTACAAAAATGAAATATACTGCAATCTGACCCAAGAACGCCTGGAGGACAGAAGGTCCAGTTACCTTCCCCGGGACACGAGAGGGCAGCCTTTCTGGTTGACTTCGGGAGCTTGGAAGCTCAACCCTGTTAGGGCCCGTGGACCCCACCAAAGGGGGCACCCGGATGGTTCTGGAGTCATGGACTGCAGAACTTCCACCACACCAAGAAAGTGCTGCCGGAACAGGAACCAGATACACCCGCCACACCAGGAAGTGCTGTAGGAAGATCATCAATGAGCACCTGGAGCACATCCTGGTACAACATAAAAGGGGACGCCTTACTCCATTCGAGGAGCCGGAGTCGGGAGGCAGAGGACAGAGCTTGCGGGAGAGGAGTGGAGGTGACAGAGAAGAAGAAGAAAAGACAAAGAGAAGGACAAAGAACAAGAAAAACAAGAAGAAAAGACAAAGAAAAGGACAAAGAGGGAAAAGCTGAGCAACCATGCTGGTGGCTTGTGCATTGTGTCTGTTTTGGGACTTCTGTGAGTCCCAGTGTCTTTCTGTGGTCCAGGCTGCAATATAATGTAGTTCACATATATATGGATTTGAAATATAGCCAAACATACATTTCTCTTTTGGAGGATTTGCAGATAATCTAGAATCCAATAAATCTTTACAGAAGGACTTGGACATCTCACAGGCTTGGGCAGATGACATTTAATGTCAGTAAATGTAAAGTTTTAAACATAAGAAGTAAGATTTGAATACACAATGGGAGGTCCGAAAACCAAAAGTACACCTTAGGAGTCGTAGTGGACTTGTCACTGTTAACTGCCAGACAGTGTTGAGAAGCCATCAAGAAGGTTAACAGAATGTCAGGTGTGGAACGAGGCCCGGACACAGACAGACGGACAACGGTTTGTCACCCAGCACACACATATTTATTATCTACAACATTTACAAGTCAAGTGCACAACCCAGTGCCTCCAGCACCGATCCCCCAAAGTCCAGGCCTCACTCTCCAGTACCTTCCTTCTGGCCGCCTCCACTCCTCTCTCTCCAGACTCCAGTCCGCTTCCACCCGACTCTTGACTCCGAATGAAGGCAGGCGACTCCTTTCATAATAGCCCGGATGGGCTCCAGCTGCTCCCCGACACTCCTCTGCGGACACTCCCCTGTGTGGCGGAAGTGCTGGCTGCGCACCCAGAAGCCCTCCGGGTGTCCCCAGTCTTCTTCCCCCCAGCACTTCTTGGTGTGGCGGAAGTGCCAAGGTCCAGGGCTTGCCAGGCACCGGGGCGCCCCCTGGCGGTGGCCACGGGCCCCTACAGGGTTGAGCTTCCCAGTGCAACCAGATCGGTTGCCCACTCGTGGTCTGGAGGAAATGCAAGCCCTCCTCCGGTCCTCCCGGGCGTCCCGGCTGGATACCACCCCCAGCCACGTGCCACACAGGTTATATAGCGCCATGATGTGTGGAGAACAAGGCCAAGGAGGATCTGCTCAAGCTTTATAACACACTGGTGAGGCCTCATCTGGAGTACTGGGTGCAGTTTTGGTCTCCATACTACAAAAAGGACATAACAGCACTAGAAAAGGTCCAGAGAAGAGCGACCAGGCTGATTCAGGGCTACAGGGGATGAGTTATGAGGAAAGATCAAAAGAGCTGAGACGTTACAGTTTAAACAAAAGAAGATCAAGAGGTGACCTGATTGAAGTGTTTGACATTATGAAGGGAATTAGTACAGTGGATCGAGACTGTGACTTTAAAATGACTTTAGCAGGGAAATGGGGACACATGGGAAACATGCTAAAGGTAAATTTACACAAACATTACTAAGACAAGCCACAGATACAGGGAATAAGTGACCAAGCAGTGTGGCAGACAGTAGGAGTTCGGAGACCGTCAAAACGTGACTTGATGTTATTTTGGAGCAATTATGTCGATAGGATTGGCAAGTTGTGTTGAACTGAGTGGCGTGTTCTTATCAATCAGATGTTTGTGATGTTTCTAAAACTGAAATCCACCGTTACGCACATCATCTGCACAGAATAATCTCACTACACAGAAGGTCACAGTTGCCGACACCACAACATTCCCTTTACATGGCAGCTGCCTCATCCTAGCTGGGGATATGTGCACTTGCAGTCATTTGTTTTTATTTTTTAATAGACTAGGGGGCTCTGTCTCCTGTTCGCTTTGCTCACCCACCCTCGGGATTGGTTAACCGGATATACAATTTAAAGAGAGGGAATTGTTACATATGCATTATTTTCACTTTTACTTTTAAACTTTAGTTAAAACGATATTTGGAATTAACATTTCTTCAAGATCGCATAGAATTTTGATTCTGTGTTTGGAATTTCATCGTGACAACGCAATGAGTGAATATCATTTGTTTCTCTCTAATAAATAAAACGAGTTTCTCGAATGTTTGTCCCTGCTCTTTCTTCTTCGCTTTGTCGTTGACGTGTCATCTAGAACGTATAAAATTATTGTCCTGATAAAATTTGTAAGAGCTGAGAGTGCAGGAAGTGTGTCTGACAAAAGCATTCACACGACTCAGGTTAGATGACCGCGGTCTTGTTTGAAAGTAGTTGTAAGTATGGAGTGACTTGAAAGAATCTCGTGTTAAAAGTCTCCGTCTCACGGGACTTCATACCGCAACATTTTTGGAATCTTTTAATTCTCGCTGGCAACACGAATTAGACGACCTACAAGTCTCTGGCTTAAATCTTAAATCTGAACAATATATTCGGTCTCTTTTTGCTGTTATTTCACCGAGTAATAATTTCCGTTTGTTTATGCTAATGCGATCTTTACTATTATTTTTATGAGACTTTCAAATTTTCATACTTTCATCATCTCTAACCTGCTCTGCATGTGTACCACCCCAACATTTTCGAATTCTTTACGACGTTTTACTCTTTGTCCTCGTTTTGGACTCGTCTCGCGGGACGTATAAGTGTCTCTCCGAGAAAATCACGCCTCATCTCCTTCTAAGAGTTTTTTTTTTTTTATAATAGAGATATCTTTATTTAAATACTAAAAAACAGGTAGATACATGCAGAATTAATACATTGTGACACACACAAAATGGTTTGGGGCAGCCACCCATATATTGTCCCTGGATGCAATTGGGCTTTTTTAAAGCACTCATGGTCATGGTTTTGAGTCCTGAATTGAACAGCCATATTGCAGGAAAGATGGCGTCTTTAGAGAGTCATAGCAGGAAGTGACGTCATCCTTGGCGCCGGAACCGGAAGTGACACCGGCAATGCGGAATCACACCAATCCCGTATTTGGTCTGCAGAGATAACAGAATTAGGTTTAGGGTAGCCAGTCACCCCCTGGCCTGGCGTGGACTTACCTTCACCTGGTCACTTCAGCTCCCTCCTAGTCGCATGTGTGCGGCAGCGTGTAAATACTTTCAGAAAGGAACTAAATGCATTTCTTTTGGTGTCAATGACACAAACATTTCTGGAGGGGAAATTTATTTCACTTTTCATGATTGAGTTTTGCTGCTAAATTCCGTTGCGTACGAATGGTTTCACTCAGCTCTAGGTGCGAACAAACCTAATAATAGCACAGGCGAGTGCTTGTCAGTTCACTCTGCACTTCAGGGTGTTGTGGTAATGATATAATGAAAATGAACCTTTTTATAGTGATTTATTTTAATAAACAGGTGGCGTGCAGCAGGTTCATATTCCTGATCTGCTCCGTTACCGTCGCGCTGTCCTTCGAGCGTCTGTGGGTTCTCATCGAGGTCTTCCAGTTCCAGTGAGGACGTTCAGGTTGGGTGTGTAACTGGTGGATCTGAATTGACGGCGTGTGACGATGCATGTGCCCCTACAATGCACTGCTGCTGCCACCCACCTCAAGCCTCAATGTGACTACATGGATTTTGAGAAGGTGGAATTATGTTATCAACAATACGGCTAAAGATTTCCAAACACAGGCAGTGACGTAACAAATCATTTCCATGTGGAAAGAATTTCGTTGGCAGCACATTTCTCAACAGCAGACGCTGATAGGGCTGAGGATTTCCCAGCAGAAGACCAAAGCAGAACATTTGTTATCAGAGGAGGCTGGACCAGCAGCTCATTGCCTCATCTGTTTGACTGGAATAGCTGAACTACTATTGACAGGATGTTAGGAAATGCGTTCTTAAGGAATTGTGTTGATTTGCAGTGTCACATATCTCATCCAAACACATCTTCATGGCATACTTTGGTATTAAAGAGGACTTTCTATTTAATTTTTTTTAAACATTTTACTGACTTTATTAAAATCAAATAACATTCCGTACAAGCAAGTCAAATTTTTACAAAACTAGGTTTGAATTGAACCAACACCATCCATGAGAAAGAGAGCTAGGCCTACAGAATAAAACTTTAATAGAGGGATAAATAAATAAATAAATAAATAAAAAGAGGACCTTCTAGCAGAGAAGAATGGCAGAACAGATCTTTGAGCACTGGCACATGATACAGGGTGGCACAGTAGTCAGCACTGCTACGTCTCAGCTCCAGAGTTCAGGCTTTGAACCCAGTCATTGCCTGTGCCCAGGTCTTTACCCAGGTACTCTCATTTTCATTGAGAGTTTTCATTTTAGGGTCTTACTTGACCCCATATGGGTGAATGCACCTTGCAATGAGTTGGCACCCCATTCAAGGTTTGTTCACACCTCATGGATTTTAAGAAGAAAAGCAGGACGCGGTCAGAGTGTTGAGGTGCTAAATCACACTGCTTAAGAAGAGATTCCTTGAAAGGAATGACAAAAATTTTAAAAATGGTCTGTAACTGAAGCTCAGAGTAGTAAGGTGCCTTGAGCGAAAAGGCTCATCTTCGGTGGAAGAAGGGTCTAAAACCAGGGGTGGGCTGCAGTGGCTGCAGGTTTTCATTCCAACCTAATTGCTTAATTAGAAACCAAATTCTTGTTTAATTGTATGGCTTGTTAATCTGCAATGTTAGATTCTTATATCGTAGATTTTTTTCCTTCACCAGGATATCATCCAAGTGATTAGAAGCCTAAAACGGATAATTTTCAGTCTGTCACATTTTTCTGTTAAATGTTTTTTTAAACCAAATAGTGCACAATGACTTAAATGGAAACAAGTTATACGGAGAACTGCTGGCTCCTTTGTCCTTTTTAAAATCATGACCCCTTGGGATCTCACAAACCTGTTTCCATCTATTCATGGCTTTTTCCTGTTATAGATCTAAATAAATGAAAAGCTCTTTCTGGAACCTTCACGTGGAAGGCTCTTTTGGGAAGCAAAAAATGAATCCCCCTATGGCGGGGTGGGCAGGGTCGCAGTGGCTGCAGGTTTTCATTCCAACCCATTTGTTTAATTAGAAACCAATCCTTTCCAATCTCAGGCCTTATTTAATTTGAGGGCTTGTTATTCTGCAATGTAAGGTTCTTATAGCGTAGATTTGTTTCCTCTCCAAGGATATCATCCAAATGATTTGAAGCCTAAAACGGATCATTTTCAGTCTGTCACATTTTCTATTATGTGTTTTATTAAATCAGACAGTGCATGATGAACACACAGAGATGTAAATTGAAACAAGTTAGATGGAGAACTGCTGGCTGCTTTGTCATTTACATCTTATTGCTAATCAGGAGCCATTAAAACAGCGAATGCAGCTGTTTAAGAATGAAATAAGCAATTAAGGGTGGGGAACCTTAAGAAGCGAGACCACCAAAATGAAGGATCATCATGTCACTTGAGTAATAAGGACTTCATCAGCAATAATTGACTTCTCATTAAGCCATTGCGGCCCTCCAGCACCAACGCTGCCCACCACTGGTCTTAACTGAATGCTGACTTCCAGGTTGATCTTCTTAAATGGAGGCTAAGCTGGAAGGGGTGGGAATTTTGTAGGTGGAGCAGGAGAGAATGTAATTGCCCAAAGGAAGCAAAGAGTTCACAGGTAACAGTTGGGGTACCAGCCGGGCAATGTCATTTATGTGACAGATTGGGGGCGCTATCGCTCCCTTGAACCCCTGTCCAAGACTTCAGACACCAGGAAAAAGTCCAAATGTTGACTTTATTTTTATGCCACAGTGCACAAAGCACCCTCTCCTCCACAATACTCATAAACACAATAATAATCACAATAATACTCTCCATCACTCTCAGACGCGTTGCCCTCCTACCACCCAGCTCAGCTCACCGTCTGGGAGCTCCCACAGTCCTTTTATACTTCCTGACCCGGAAGTGTTCCCAATCCCAAGTCCATGTGATTCTTTATCACTTCCGGGTCAGGTACAAGTCCTTTTCTTCACCCCGGAAGTACGCCACTTCTGTCGTCGCTCCTCCTATGATACACTTCCGGGTTATAGGGCACATATGATTCTTCGGTCCTCCCAGCAGCTTCCTCTTGCGGCCCCTGTGGTATCCAGCAGGGCCGTGTATAAAAACTACATAGTCCATGATTCCCTGCTGGTCTTCGGGGCACCTCCATACTACAGGGAGGGCTCCATCTGGCGGCCTGGGGGTATCACATTTAATAGAAACAAACAAAAGAAAGGGTTCAAGTGCACAAAGGCACAAGAGAAAGCAGGGCCAGCTCAGCCTGGTAATAAGAGACGTTAGGAGCTCTGTCCTCCATCAGGCTCGGGTCTTAAATGAGACGCCTCCTTCCAGGCACGTCCTTTTTCATGGTGTCCTTACTGGGAGGGACAAGGCCTTCTCTGGATGATGTGGGTGGGGTGAAATGCCCTCGCTGGGCGTCTACTCGGAGCTGCAGGTGACAGTTAGAGATAGATAGATAGATAGATAGATAGATAGATAGATAGATAGATAGATAGATAGATAGATAGATAGATAGATAGATAGATAGATAGATGATACTTTATTAATCCCAAGGGGAAATTCACATACTCCAGCAGCAGCATACTGATAAAAACAATAAAAATAATATTAAATTAAAGAGTGATAAAAATGCAGGTATAACAGACAATAACTTTGTATAATGTTAACGTTTTCCCCCCCAGGTGGAACTGAAGAGTCGCATAGTATGGGGTCTCCTCAGTCTGTCAGTGGAGCAGGACGGTGACCGCAGTCTGTCGCTGAAGCTGCTCCTCTGCCTGGAGATGATCCTGTTCAGTGGATGTAGTGGATTCTCCATGATTGACATGAGCCTGCTCAGCGCCCGTCGCTCTGCCACGGATGTCAAACTGTCCATCTTCGTGTCTACAATAGAGCCTGCCTTCCTCACCAGTTTGTCCAGGCGTGAGGCGTCCCTCTTCTTTATGCTGCCTCCCCAGCACACCACCGCGTAGAAGAGGGCACTCGCCACAACTGTCTGGTAGAACATCTGCACCATCTTATTGCAGATGTTGAAGGATGCCAGCCTTCTAAGGAAGTATAGTCGGCTCTGACCTTTCTTACACAGAGCATCAGTATTGGCAGTCCAGTCCAATTTATCATCCAGCTGCACTCCCAGATATTTATAGGTCTGCACCCTCTGCACAGTCAGCTCTGATGATCACGGGGTCCATGAGGGGCCTGGGCCTCCTAAAATCCACCACCAGCTCCTAGGTTTTGCTGGTGTTCAGGTGTAAGTGGTTTGAGTTGCACCATTTAACAAAGTCCTTGATAAGGTTCCTATACTCCTCCTCCTGCCCACTCCTGATGCAGCCCACGATAGCAGTGTCATCAGCAAACTTTTGCACGTGGCAGGACTCCGAGTCATATTAGAAGTCCGATGTATGTTGGCTGAACAGAACCGGAGAAAGTCCAGTCCCCTGCGGCGCTCCTGTGTTGCTGAACACAATGTCAGACCTGCAGTTCCCAAGACACACATATTGAGGTCTGTCTGTAAGATAGTCCACGATCCATGCCACCAGGTGTGAGTCTACTCCCATCTCAGTCAGCTTGTCCATAAGGAGCAGAGGTTGGATGGTGTTGAAGGCGCTAGAGAAGTCCAAAAACATAATTCTTACAGCACCACTGCCTCTGTCCAGGTGGGAGAGGGATCGGTGTAGCATATAGTAGATGATGGCATCCTCTGCTCCCACCTTCTCCTGGTATGCAAACTGCAGAGGGTATTGCTTACCTCTACCGAGCCTTGAAGGTGATCCCCCAGATATACCTGCATTAGTGTTAGGCATTAATGTTTGCCCACATTTTAATCCTTCACCTTAGGGGAAAAGATACAGGGCGACTATTGAGTGTGTTTCACGACTCCAAAATCAGCAAAAGTCTCACGTGGCTTGCAAGTGTCACAGCTTATTGCTGCCAGTATAGGCTTAGCCTCTTTGTAACTAAGGCCTAAATACATTTGTTAGGAAAAGAGCATTTGTTTTGTAAGTATGTACTACGTGGCTCTGCCCCCTGCTCGTTTCACTCGCCATCTACCGTGCGGACACTACACGATATCCTCTTTGCGGCTCTGCCGCCTGCGTTTCGGGGAAGCGGATGTACAATTTAAGCAGATTGTTACTTTCATGGGAATTGTTACATATGCATAAGAGAACTATTTTACATTATAGCGAGTAGTTAACCATAGTAAAAAATAGTAAAACGTAATAATTTGAAAGAAAATTATGTTTCATGTTGCTTTAGAGTTATTCATTACGTTATATGTTTTTGAAATTAAGACACAAATACTTTTCATACTTACACTTTTACTGTAAAACTTCAGTAAAAACAATATTTGGATTTAAATTTTTGTGAATATCACATTGAATTTTGATTCCGTGTTTGGAGTTACATCGTGACAACGCAACGTATAACTGCCCATGAGTGAATATCATTTCTTTTTCTCTAATAAATAAACCGACTTTTTCAAATATTTGTGATTTGTTAATTGTCATAGTAAAAGCTGTTCTAATGGGAAACTGTTAACATTTTAATATGAACGGCATATCAAGATCTTCTTTGGTGTCTAATGTTATCCGCGAAAGATGGACTACATTACTGTTCTTGTCGCCTGTTAAAAGTTTATGTCATTGCCGTCTAACTGATTGACAATTTTCACATCAATTCGTTTGACTTCATCGTTTCTCTGTGCTACGATTGCCCATGTACTCATTTCTTCAGTTGATAAATCTTTATGATGAAATTCTTCAATAAGATTTGGACATAATAAGTCTTCTTTAATTGGGATGTTCAAAGTGAGGAAAACGAAAAAATGTATAAGAGCAGAGAGCGCTGGAACTGTGTCTGACAAAAGCATTCTCACGAATGAGAGGTGAGAGGGCCGTGGTTGAAAATGGTTGAGAGGAGGGTGAGACTTGACAAAAAAACTCTTGGCAATGGTCTCGTCTCAAGATTTTCTTTTATAATAGAGAGATGTAGCGTGAAACCTTCAAATTCCACACAGGGGACAACTAGGAATTCACGGTTTGTAAGACAGCAGCATCCTAACTGCATTACAATGGATTCAATTCCAGACCCTTCATTTTCTGCACACTTTATCATGTCGTAGATTTCATTTTTAATAGATACATTTGCCATTTTTGCCCATCAATCTACACTCAATAACCCATAATGACAAATTGAAAACGTGCGTTCAGAAAAGGTTTGCAAAAACTAAAATCTCTCATTCAGTCAGCATTCAGACCCTTTGTTCTGGTCCTCCAAGTGGTGTGTCCCATTTGCTTTAATTCTTCTAGAGGTGTGTCATGACCTTCATTGTTGTCCGTCCGTGGAACACTGAACTGATTGGACATCCTACAGAAATTCACCCGTGCACCGGTGTATAGAAGGTCCCAGAATTCAAACTGCATGTCAAGTCAAGCAGCAAGCCACTGAAATCCAAAGAACTCTCTATAGGCCTCCATGATTACATTGCGGTTAAGCACAGATTATGGCAAAGGTTCAAAATTTTGAATGATCCCAGAAGCACAGTGGCCTCAATAATTGTGAAACAGAAGACGTTTGGAACCACCAGGACTCTTTGTAGAGTTGGTCATCTGGCCAAACTTCGTACCTGGGCAAGAAGGGCCTTGGTCAGAGAATAAATGGCAAAAAAATTCGTACGAAATAAATATTTGTAAAAATCCACTATTTGAGCTTATCCTAATACCGTATTCGGATTTGGCTCCACCCCTGCATTACAGGGTAAGGCAAAATATTTAATCTGGACCTAAACCAGATTCAGAATGTCACATAAAACTGAACTCACTCACGTTCAAGTTCTTCACTTGCAAATGCGTTACGTTAAGTTCACCATTCTTAGAAAAATTAGCCCGTCCAATGAACACGCACAACACTGGCCGGGGCCTAATACTGCTGGGCAGGAGCGCTCTTACTGGGCTGTGGAGAAATGAGAAGATACCGTTAGCAACAGCGCCCCCTCTCGCCCTGGAGTGGTACTGATTACTTCAGTTAAGCTTCTGAGGGGACCCCTGGATGGCCATGCGTGACACAGTACAACGATGACCCAAAGCACGCAGCCAAGACGCCAGAGGATGCCACTTTTCGCATGACTCTATTTCGTTATAGACAGCACTGATCTAATGGAACTTTTATTTCTGTTCTCTGGCAGGCAGATGGGGTTGGCGTCCCAGGCTTGAAAATTTGATGCGTGGCTGCTTATTCAAATATTACACATTGAAAACTTCATAACACTTGGGGGGACTCAGATATCTGAATAATTCCTAAAGAAGAATGCTGATAACACAGATTGTCCGAACAGAGGTGGCTGACAGAATGTCTTCTTCTTGATAACGTTGATATGCCACTAATGCCTTACAGTAGAAATCACAGAATCACATTTTTTTTCTAACATTTCTGCTAACAAAGCTTTATATAACTGAACATTTCCTTAGAGAGCATGCTGTCAGGTCCAGACATTTTCTAACGCTGGTGGCTGATACTGAAGGACATTTGCTTAGGGGGCTTCTTAATAAAGCAGAATATCTCCTGCTGTAACTAAACATTTCCTAACCGTTTCTAAAAATTGAGGACACGCTTGCCATTTTATTTGCAGCCTGCTGGCTGCACACACCAAATAAGCCAGTAATGCAGACTCGGATGCGCCCGCCCTGGCTGTTAAAAATGAGAACCGGTGGTGGTTGGGGGGATTGCAGAGCAGCTTGATATTATTTACTGAAGTTAATGATTTGTAAACCTCACGTGCCCAGTCATCACTTTCTAATGAATGTTTATTAAACACAACATCATTTTTCTCGCTGTTTATCGTTAAAGCCTCAGTCTATTGGAAGAAGCTGCTCTGGCAAGCTGATGGGAGGCCATATCCAGTTTTTGATTGCTTGAAAAGGAATAAAAACAGACCTTGAATGGCTAGAAGGCACATTAAACAATTACCAAAACAAAGGCGCTGTTGTGTAACAGTACTCACATTACCTCGGTGACCATTTCAGCCAGTATTACCCAAACCCATCAGGCCTGGCAGCACACGCCACAGTTGATTGAGATTTGTAGATATTTTTAATACCGTATTCCATCCTATCTTTTTAAGCTTGCTGAACATGCCAATGTAAAGCTCCCTTCATAATGTTTGGGACAAAGATCCATTTTTTTCCTCAATATATCCCTCTGCTCCACAGTTTCAATGTACAAATCCAACAATTCAGATATTGTGACTAGATTGCACATTACAGACCTTCATTTGAGGGGATTTCCCTGCATTTCACTCACAGCATGTAGAAATGACAACACTTTTTCTACAGGGTCCACCCGTTTCAGGGCACCATAGTGTTTGTGACACAAGTATGTGTCATAAGTGGTCCAATGGCGCGGTACAGGTTTGAAACAAATCACCAAGGCAGGCTCAGAGTGGCTGCAGATTTGTGCATGATGGTGTTGCTCCGGGGTTGACTGTGGTGCTTGGCTGATCGCACACTCACGTGTGAATATTAGTGGATCAGTCAGGTCTCTCATTCACACCTCGGAGTGGGCACGGCAGTGGAGAAAATATGGGTGGGGGTCAATTTGTTTCAAACTTAGTTTTGTTAAACTTGACTTGCTTGTGTGGAATGTTATTTGATTTTCAGTTGGTCAGTCGGTCATTCTTCAACCCACTATATCCTAACACAGGGTCACGGGAACCAATCTCAGCCAGCACACTTAACACTATCAAAAGCCTCGAGTATTTCTGGGTTCCGCTAGCTGATACCAAAGGCAGTCCAGTTAGCTCATATGCAGAAGTATTAGGGTCACCTCCTGTGTGACCCTGGTGGCCTTGCTCTTTATGAAACCATCCGGCCATTTAATGAGGTAATGGAAGAAGGGGGGCTACAATATTGCTCAAGTCAGTGAATCACCAGAAGGTAGGAGTGAAACAAGAGAGTCTGGTGGGGTAAGTAAGGTAGGTGCCCTCAGTTTAGAAGTGGTACCTGTTATGGTCTGCATTGCTATACAGTACTAGCCGTCCCCTGTGGCTCCGCCTGTGTATTAGTGAAACAGGACAGTGAGGAGGGCCCTGCCAGGCTCCCCACTCCTGACGCCATGCTTCGCCCTCTGCTCGGCCCGCAGACTCTATCTCGGATTACCACGAATATATCACTCCTGCAAGCAAACTATGATTCTTAGCGCGATGAGAGAAGTCATAAAATCAACTGTAATGTTCAAGCAAATTATAGAATAAAACCCAAACTAAATCCATTAAGTAGTTCTCTTGTTCGCTAGCTAAGTGGAGGTAAGGTACACAACCTGAGGCTGGTGTGTGAGTGAGGAGGGCCCTGTCGCCTTCCCCTCTGCCCGCTGTGTGTCTCTCGGATTCACACAAATAAATCACTACCGCAAGTGAACTATGATGCTTAGCACAATGAGAAAAGTCACAAAATCAACCAGAATGTTCAAACATATTGTAGAAAAAAAAAACTGTTTTTTAAATCCATTAAGTAGCGCTCTCATGAAACGTGGACAGACATACAGACAGATGTGTAGATTTTTTATATATACAGATGTGTAGGTGTAGCTACAAGGCTGCCATTACCAGGGCATGTTAACTGTACATCTAGGGCACCACCAGTACCATTGTGTGTTTATGTAAAACCATAAGGGGCCAAGCACCCACTGTGCTGCCTAGTACTAGGCAACACCACTAGCAATCCATATCATGATTAAGGTTGCCAACAGTCAGATGTTTCGAATGTACCTCTAGGGTACTGCAAGTACCAGTGTGTGTAAAGCCATAAGATGCCAAGTACCAGATGCATAGCCTGTAACTATAGGATACCAACAGTGGCAGTGTGTGTGTGTCTGTGTGCATACAGTGAGTAAGGGGCACAGAACTCAGATGTGTTGTCTGAACCTCTAGGGCACCACCAGTACCAGTGTGGGGATAATTACACTGTGCCAGCTACCTGTATCTGTAGTGTGCCACCATGATATGAGTATACAATGGGCATGAGCAGTGTTCACAAATGGCATTTTTCACAGTCTTTGATTATCGCGTCTGTGCCCACTATACCCTCATCTTCCTGTTTATAGCTGTCAGGACTTGATCCCTATCTGGTCTTCTGCTGTTGTGGTCTCCTTTTTCAAGGACGAACGTGTTTGTTTAGAGATACCCTTCCACACAACATCATTGTAAAGAGCCATTGTATGAGTGTGTGTGCCCTCTTTGTTAGCTCGAGCAGTTCTGGCCATTTCTCCTCTCATTATTAAGGTGCTTTCCCCTCATGGAACTGCCACTCATTGAACGTGTCCTGCTTATTGCACAGTTCTCAGTCAACTCCACAGACTGAAATACATGAAATTCTTGGGAAGCCAAGTTGGTTGTGAGATGTTTAAGCACCACATCTGGCGCCAACAATCACATCCCAGTCAAACCCACTTAGACTACACATGATGCCCATCGTAATGTTTAGTCTAACAACAACTAAACTTCTTGAATGTGTCCGTATGTCATATCACTTGAGGACTAATAAAGAAGCAAATGAGTGTATTATTGCTAAATTGCCCCTAGTGTGTGTTTGCATGTTTGCCCTGTGATGGACTGGCACCCTGTCCAGGGTTGTTTCTGCTTTTTGCCCTATGCTTGCTAGTAGAGTATAGGATCCAGCTCCCTGCCACTCTACTCAGGATAAAGCATGTTTAGAAAACGGATGGACAGATGGAGGGATGAGTCTATTATACGATTATATCCACAAACCCCGCTACTGAATCAGCTTGATCCAATTTTTGGTTTGTGCAGGAGCAGGAATGTGCAGCGGTATTCCTAAATGCCATGTACATTATTACCAGAGTGGGGCTCATTCCTAACAAAGCTCCACAGCGCGAAAAACACTATATGAGGCCATTATTTAGACTCGCTACATTGCAGCTCTCTAGCAGAAGGACAGCACTGCCATATCACACTAACAAACCGAACACTGTGTGAGTGCTGCCACCAAAAAGAAATCAGGGCGCCTTGCTATTCCTTGGCTGCCTTTCTGTGCAAGAGCAGATGGGCTCTCCCAACTAGCTTCCTGGGTGCCAGATGCTCTTGTATGCTGACCACCTGGAGAGCTCCTCAACCCCTATTTTCACATAGCGTTCCAAAAATCCTGGAGAAGGAACATCACTCACTCAGATGAGAAAAGAAAGAGGATAACACCACCCTGTGTTAGGACCCCGGAGAGTCTGGAATGGGGCGTGCTGCCCACCTGGTAATGCTTTGAATTAGAAATACCAAATGCAGATAAATAAAGTAGGACTTTTGGTTGCCTGTGACAACTATATGAATATTCTCTTTGACTTTTGTTTTTTATTTAATGTGTGGTGTGCCAGGTCACTTGAGAGGATAGCTCTGTGTCCCCCCAGGGTGATGCTCATCTAGCAAAACTGCAGAGCTTTACTTTTGGATAACCACCAGTGACTAACCCGTCATTCAAAAGCTAGATGATGAGCTGTGGTGTCTGAGGGCTTTCCTTACTCTCTTCTCCTCCTCTCAAGAGCATGGCATAGCACACAGGCTGCAAATGAATCAGATACCTGCAAGAGTGTCGACCAGCAAATGTGTGCTTGCTACTTTGACAAGCATCTCTCCCGCTTCAGATAAATTATGCGTTTTCCACAATTCTCTACACCAGTGACAGGTTTTCTTTACAAAGCACTCATTGAGTTATTATATTGGCAAAGCTAAGACCTGCTCCTCAAAGAAGTAAATCAGGTGATATGCCAATCCCATCTGCAAGCTAATGGCAAGTGTCAAGGGAGACACCAACACTTATCAAGTAAGCCTGAATTAATCCTGGTCAACAATCAATGACAGAACTGCACTGGTCCTTAAGAGCATTGCAAGTACCAATTGGAAGAGCGCATCTGCACATCATTTGGAGGGTTGCAATGCTTATTGTCACTAATCAGAGTCTGACCTTTGATGGAAACAGGCACTTTTACTGTCAATGCCAGTTATTTCTCTCACGTAATGGAAAAATATCAGGCATTCAAGAGCGCTTTACTCTTTCCCTGCCTTCCCATTACAGGGCAACTCTCTCTCTCTGTCCCGCATGGCCACAGGAACCCTGCCAAACAGACGCAGTATGAACAAGAAGCGGCCTTCAACGGCCCAAGGAATGACTAAAGGAGACGAGTCTGTGCAAAAGAGGACTGATAAACAGCGTGTCTCTAAAACAATGAGTGGAATGCAGTGAGTCACCCTGGAGGAGAGCCTTTTACCGTAAATGTCAACGGAACACAAAGTACGTTTCGAGGGAGGGGCAGCCTGAGATTTGACTGTGGAGAGCAAGATCTTCACAAAGCCAAGTCAGGACCCAACTAAGGCTGCCACCCCACTCTGAGCCTTAATGACAAAAAAAATGTAGAGTGATTGGCCAGCTTTACCATAAAAAATCTCAAGACTAATTGGCTGTACGTGGGGAGCACATCCCAATTACACACAAACCTTCATGACCAGCCGCTACATTGGGAGTCCTGCTTCACCACAAGAATGTACATGTTCCAAACACAATATCATTGCACATGTAAAGGGAGTCCTTGCTGGCCAAACACCTCCATTGGGAAAGGCAGAGGGTTCATTTCACAATTTCACCTAGGCCCAAATGGGTAGTTTCATTAAGGAGAGAAAACCTTCCAGAAACACGTAAGCAGGAAAGGCCATTCACACTTCTTCTAATAGTATGCTCCTCCCAATTACACCATAACTACACTGCACAGCTCCACTGGTTGGAAAATGCATGCCCACTATAATTTGAGCTTGAATCGCCAGGGATGTCTCCCAGTTAAAGCCGAGTTTAAATTACCAACTTCAAGGAATCTAAGTGAACAGCTCAGCTGATGAAGAAAAACATCTCAATTACACTTAAGCCTAAATGCCCAGGTCCACAAGAAGGAAGTGATGTCATTTCTAAATTACACCTAAGCATGAACGTGAACTCCACAGGAGTGATGATCACCTTCCAAATCCTCCTGAGTGTGTGAATGGCAAGCTCAGAGTAAGGAGGGGAAAAGCACATCTAATTGCACCTTCACCCAAATAAGCAGCTATAGCAGATTCAAATGTGTCCCAATTACACCTGAGCCTGAATGATCAGATCCACCAGAGGCTGTGGGTAGATGTCTCAGAATTACATCAGAGCCTGAATGACAAGCTCTAAACGAGGGGAAGAATTCTCCATTTACATTGGTGCCTGACTGACCATTATAACTTGAATGGGAAGCACATCCCAGTAATGGATAGCTACAATAAAAGGAATAGGAACTCCCAATTAGATTCACCAATGAATGACTAGCTCCATGGGGAAGGTAGGGATTGCACCTCTCCATTATATATTTATATAAGTGAATAACCCAGTTGGTTGAGAATTAATACCAGTCACAACTGAGGCTGAATGGTCAGCTCCACCATAGTGTAAGCATGTCCCAATTACACCTTCGTCTAAATGGACAGTGAAAATTACATCCCATAATACATGACTGTCTGATCAGGTCCTGCAATGAGAATACCACCCAGTTACAGCTCATTCTTAGTGACCAATTAAAATGGTGGTGATCCTAGGAACTGTACTACCCAGGTAGGAGGGGGAGAAGGAGTGGGTACCCCCTAAGACACAGCCTGATCTGAGGGACTATCTCTGCCTTGGGGTTGGGGGGCAAACACATCCTAGTTATGGCTTGACAAAACTACCCACTGGTCATGAAGGTGCGTGCTCTGTAAGCTCATCTCTTCCAAAAACTTTACATCCGGTTTGGCACATAGCTATCTGTATTATGCCTTCCTGAAACAAGCATTAAAGAATTCTGATGAAAGGATTGGAAGCTGGAACTTTAAACCAGAAATACAGGCCAAAAGTTAAAGCTAGAAAGTCAAAGCATCAAAGTAAGAGAGAGGTTGGGAGCATGCACTGATGATGCATTGCAGAACACACCATACAACAAACCACCTGGATTGGGACCCGAGTGCAGTGGGTGACACCTCAGTACCACACTGGAATAGTGTGAGGTTTTTAAAGGGGTCTGGAGTGATAATCCTGCCACCAACCCCCAAATTTTATCTGTAAATTGGAGGACCTGCCTAACATCATAACCAGCACAGAGCAATTGCAGATTATGGGCCTAGCTAAAGCATCTAAATGGCAAATTAATTCACTAAACAAGAATCTTAAGTTCACATCACATTTTGCGACTTTTAGTCATTGGGTATGTCACACTTGCTGACCACAACTGACCATTTCAATTTACACAAATGAGAATTGCCAGGCACGTCACACTTAATGACTGTATACCAACCTTCCAGCACTGTTGTGCTCATCCCTTTTTGTGACAGCCAACAACATGCTGCATGACGGAGCTGGTGCTGTACAAAGGATTAACAGATATGCCAAGTTCAGATGCAACCTCATCCCCTTTTACTTTTATAGAAAGAAAAAGGGGATAAGGCTTTTATTTTATATTTTAAAGAAATTTATAATAATCCCAGATAGATAGATAGATAGATAGATAAATAGATAGATAGATAGATAGATAGATAGATAAATGCTGACGTGGTCCCTACTGCATTGGTCTGGTTAAGTGACTCTAGCCTAGCTGTGCCTGGGCTTTGGTTTACTGAATTGCTCATCAATTTATTGTTATTTTCACTCATCCATTGTCCATCATACAGTTATCACTCATTAGCATTACAGCTATAAACCTCATTCACATGGTCAAAGTGGGTGCAAGAAACATGCCACCATGCTGCTGTTGCCGGCATATAACAATAGAGAACAAAATTGGTTGATAATCCTATTTCTTTTTTTTTTACTCCCTAATTTTGAATTTTTAATTAGTTTTTTGACTCTTTTCCATGTTTTACCTATTTTAAATTTGTTCTTCCCAACTCTAGTAACCAGACAAACACACAGGACACTTGCCATTTTTTTGAGGTGGATATATATATTTTTTTACATATAGGGTTATCGTATATATCTGGGTTGCCCTGGACATGTCCCCTTTTTAGGCACCTATCCTGGCATCAGAGAGGATTTCACAAAACTGTCAGTTTGTCTGGGTTTTTCACACTACAGCCCCTTGTTACCAACCAGGTCCACTTTCTTTCAATTCACCTTTTCTTTTTAAAGTATTACTTATCATAGTATCTTAACAAACATCAAATGAACCCACAACAGCAATGCCGTAGATGAGTGGTTCTCAGAAGGTAAACTGTGCACATTATAGAAGTATAAACATCCCCCAAGCCCACCCACCCCCGCTCTTATACGGAGAAAACCTACAAGAATACTGTGTCTCTTCGGAGAATCCTTGGGTACCGCTGGTTTGATTTTGTGTCAAATGAGCAACTGCTCATTACCTGCATTGTGATTGAGCGTCAGTTCTGCCAGGAATGTCACACTTTGTGCTTGTGTGCTGATCTTCCAGCACTATTGTGCGATTCCCCGAGGGTGATCCAGATCGCAGGATCCTCATTGTTGAGGACCCGAGTGGCTGGACCAGGCCAAGAGGATGCCCATGTAACACCTGGCTGCGGTAGATAGATGGTCATTTCTGGTGGGTGAGACTGAACAACATGTCTGCCTAGGTTAGGGGTTGCCTACCAGGATCCTGGGCTGTTTTGTCATATAGTGGGTTCAGGTACACACTGTGAAACCCCTCTGGCACTTACATGGAGGAAAACTCCTGGGGCGAATGACATTAAACCCATCTCTATCTTTTTATTTTGGTGTCCACTTCTTTGAAAAATGGTAACCCAACGTACATTACGTATATGTTACGGCCAAAACCCAAAGTTCAGCCAGTTCCCGAATTGGCTGGCTATTTCGCATTTTGGCAGCAAGGTGTGGCCGAAGTCCGAATTACTAGAAATGATCTGCGTATATGCTACTTTGGCCAGCAATTTTGCGAAGTGGCGAGAACTCCCTGGCCAAAATCCAATGTGCTGATATAAGACTGTCCGCTCAAGGTGCAAAGATGCTTAAAAACTTTAAGATGCAGATTCAGAAGCGAGTTTCCTTTCTGCACGAGAAATTGCTCAAGACGGGTCTTGTTCAGAAAGCAGATGCCACTTTAGACAGCCTTCCCCTCGCCCGAACACTAACCTTAAGGTCAATAAAATAGGTCCCTGATGTTAGGGCTAAAATGATAACAGAAATGTGAAACCTACTTATATACCCAATCTTAATCATTGTGAAACAACCAAGTGGCGTCCGCTTTCTGAACAAGAGCCACCAAGGCTACACTCGATGCAATTGAACTACTAAGTGCGCAACAAATCGCTCCTCATGCCTTTTTTCTTCCGACTTTGGCCGATCGCCCCGTGCCATTTCGCAAACTAGCTGACCAAATCCCGAAATCGAGGAAAAGATCGGACATTGGCCATTTCCCAATTTGGCCAGCCACTTCCCGCTTTGGCCGTAACATATACGTGAATACAGACTGAGCAGATCCACTACAGGCAGGGTACTGTTCTGTAACACCTTGATCATATTGAACAGCTATGCTCAGAACCCAGTGACCACAGTTGTCCAGGCTCACCCTACCCTAACTTGCCATCTCTGCAGGGCCGGCACACTATCTGGATATCAGCTTGTCCAGCTCTATAGAGAGCAGAAGCCACTTTAGATTACTTTCTCTTGAGTCAAAAACACAAACATCGAGTGGAAATAAGATCTCCCAGATTCGTCATATCTATCAAAACTTTGAAACACCTCAGCGTTTATGAGTGACCAGTTTAGTCAGAAGAGAAGCGTCTCGCAGTTCCAACTTGGGCTGCCTTACTCACTGGTCGCGTTTCTTTCAGTGCTGCACCTTCTGGCAGGGGTGTAGAACACAACTCTGGACCCTTCTATTGTAAAACCAAGTTTTCATTCCAGGCTTCGAGGCCTCAAGTGGGCCCTGGGTAATCATTATACTACAACACCCATGCCTTCTGGCACTGACTTTGCACAGAAATATGAAAACAATTCCCGGCATTCGGCTTTAAATAACTTAGCAATTTGAACTGAATTTTTTTCCAACCTGGCATAAAAAAGAAACGAGCTCTGAGGAGCTTTCTGTCTTTCAGTAAGCGGCCAGTCACGCCTGAAACCCGAAAGCGATTTGTCTGCCGTTCGCGGGGAGGGCCGTGCCTGGGGAGACGCCATCAACGCCAGTTACTCGGCGAAATTTTGGGGGGAAATAAACAAAGCAGAAGATGAAAGGGAGTGCTCTCAGCACCCGCACCGCAGCTCTGCAGGCGCCTGTATAAGCAGAAAGCAGCGTTTGAGTTCACTTCCCTTCCCCTTCCCGTCCCCAAGCGCGCGCGCGAGCGAGCGAGGGCACGTCAGGTAACGCGGTTAGAAGCTTGTAAATAAACAGAGCTGCGTGCGGGCGGGCGAGCGCGAGCGGCACTGTGGGGACTGGCGGCTAACTCTCGCGAGACTCCAACACGCGGGCGACAGTCTTTTAAAGAAGAAACAGCAGCCGCGTTAGCGACGGCGGCAGTGGCGGCTGAACTCCCAGGTGGATGTCCTGCTCCAGCTTTGCACAGAGAGTCAGCGAGACACAGCTTTGATAAAGATGCACGATAAGTTGAAGCGCCGCGTCCTAAATTAGTCAGCAAGTGGCAGAGACGCGCATCCCCAAACCAACTATTGACTCAGCTTCCTGCAGCCTCGCAGTATGCAACAACACAAACTAACTGGTGCACTCATAGCATCGTCTTCACCTAGCAAACAACTTTCAGTTGACAGCGCGCTTCTATCTGGTTACATTTACTTTTTATTTATTTATTATTATTATTTTTTTATATAATTGGAACCAGGGCCGCCTTAACAGCATCATTGGTCCCCGGGAAGAGTAGTGCGCTGTGGCCCCATGTTTTGATAGCAAAACAGAAACATACGTGGGCATCAGAAACATTTCTAGGCCCCTCAGTGTTTTTGGGGGCAAAATGAAACCTTGGAAGAAACGGACCCTCACTTAGCCACTTAATACACAAGCGAGGCGAGCATGTCTTGCAGAGGAGAGAGACGCCCAGAGTTTTTTTTTCTGATGATTTCAATAGTTTCTAGGACCTGGGGTTACCACTTTTAATACAAAAAAATAAGGGACGCATACTGCAGCGGGGGCCACATCCCTTGAGAATTTCATTCTCAAATACGGGACGATTCCGTATTTTAAAGGATGGGTGGCAACCCTACTAGGACCCTGGGCTTTTTACAGCACAGGCTTACACAGCTAGTGTAATATTAGCATGACATTCCTTAATGTATATTTAGTATTTATGATATAGCCTTTATAATAGGTTAAGAAGCAGTGTGATGCCTATTCATATCCACTACCGGCGGCAACACAAGTCTGTACCATGATTTTAATGAACCAATGAGGATTTTGGCCCCTTTTAAACATTCAGCCCATTAAAAGCAGATCAGTGCTCTGTGCTCTTCTTTGGTGTAAGTGGAGAGTGGAAAGGCCATGTTTACATCTAGAAAACAAGAGAAGCTGATCAAGGTCAGACCTTTACCGCTGTGACCACAGACACACCATGTTTCCACATATGTGTGGGGAAAGTGTACAGCAAACTCAAATAAAATAATCACAATATATGGATAGATAGATACTTTATTAATCCTAAGGGGGAATTCACATACTCCAGCAGTAGCATACTGATAAAGAACAATATTAAATTAAAGATAAAAGAAAGTGGTAGGAGTGATCAGTGAAATAGAGAAAAAAAGGTAGAAAGATAAAATCATACTTATTGACTTACTCTTGTACATCATGCACATTCTTCCAAACACACACTCTCACAAACAAATATGCACAGACACCCTCAAGAACATGTGACGTCTGCTTAAACATACAAAGACACACCCACTTGCCCAAACATGTATGACAGATATTCGAACGGACACATGCATTCACCTATTCTCTAGTGTGGGGTTTCCCACACATGCAGACAAACACAAAAAAAAGGAAACTTTCTCGATTCCTTGTAGTTGAATTCAGGGTCCTGGAGCCTATCTTTCCAGCACAACAGCATGTGCACTCCCACACCTGGCCATTTTAGAATCTCCACTTCTCTTGATGTTGTTGAAAAATTAAAACAGGAGTACCTGGTGAAAACACTCCTGCAGACATGCAGGGAATGTGTAAATCACACAGGCATAGTCAGGGCTGGGGTTTGAACCCAAGTCTCTGAAGTTGTGAGGCAAGAGCGCTAACCACTTTGTCACTTACAAACACAATTTTGTATTTTATGATGCCCAATCATTCTCTCTGTTAGAATGCATGCATCACAGTTACCTGAGCAAATACACACATATTCATAAATCCAGGCCCGTCTTAACGGCATCATAGGCCCCCAAGACAAATAGGGCGCTGGGGCCCCTGTTTGGATAGCAAACCAGAAACATATATAGACATCATAAACATCGTGGACCCCTATGCTCCTGGGGCCCCCCAGCCAGTGCCCACTGTGGCCATACGTTAAGATGGCACTGCGGAAACCCTCCTGCATGCACCGATTTGCAGAACACAGTTGCACTTTTGCAAATATTAATGCAGACACACACAGGCAGAGCTCCCTTGTCTTATGAGGACTTTTGCATGTAGAATGTTTGTAAATACACACACAATTAGTTCTCACCAGTACATATTAAACCACTGGTCTACTCCCACACGCTCTCACAGTTTTTTCATGTGGTTAAACATGTGGGGGCGTCCCATTGAGAATCGCTAGATATTTACACCTGATTTTTACTAAATGTGAAACTTGATAAAAAAATGTATTTCTGAGCATTTTGTTTATCATGCAGGGTGGGTTGATTATCATGACTTCCTATCATAAGGAGTGTTTACAAAAAAGGAATGAGTCAGAGACAGTAGGTTATTTGTGAGAAGAGCAAAGCAAAGTCCTACTGTTGAAGGTTTCTGCTGTGCATACTTGTAGAAAGCAACTGCCCTTCTCGGGTAGCCAAGTGTCCCACAAGTCATAGGTGTAAAGGCACACAGGTCACAACACAAGCAGTGCCTCCTATCTCTGAACAGCAACTAAATGCCACAGGCTGGCACACTAATTTACTGCCCAGGTCAAAAAAAAAAAAAAATTCTTTTCACAGTGGCGTTGTGGGAATCGTGTGTGATATATTACTTGCACACACTGAAGTAGCCAGTCGTGCTGGTAAAGTCAACAGGCTCTGTGCTCAGACAGTTAACCACACTGAGTCAATTTTCTACACAAGTGGCATCTAAGGACGACCCTAGTGAGGAACTGCTTTATATTGTAGATTGAGTGTTCTAGGAAGGATTAACATGTGCCATCTGCAAGTGTGTGTGTGTCGTATGCATATGTGTGTGTGTGTGTGTGTGCGCATGCATGCATGTGTGCCCCCTGCTGACGGTGCTCTTCTTCAACTGTTTAGATTACAGCTGCTTAACGTTTGTTTGATACACAGTGTTCCAAGTTTTCTGACGTCGAGGGAAAAATTGCAGACCTCAAGATGATTTCCAAGAAAGTCCAAGAAACTCATGGAAGCAGAGCCAAGGCTGTACAAACTTGGCAGGGAAAGCTGAGAGGCCACACAGAAGAGCTAATTTATATAAGCCACTTTAGGCAACCGGTCAAGGCCTTGAGAGAAGGTCTTTCTTGGTGCCAGCCACCTGTCTTTCCAGCGCCCGTTTCATCACAGTTGTTTCTTAAAACGGTGAGGCTGTCTAATGAAAGCCTGTCGCGTGCCATTCTCCTTTTTGACCTGCATGCTGTACGACTCACCTGTGTCATTTACATATCCACACACAGAAAGCCCATGCGGTCTCAGCCTCAGGGCAATAAATCACACCATTGCATGCCAACTCCCTGCTTGTGTACACATCTATGTCTCTTGACACTCATTTGAATGCGGCATTGGTCATCCTTTACTTTGGTTTCTCTGTTTCTGCTTTAGTTATGTTTAAACTCGCTTGGACTCTTCATCTCTAAAATGGTTTTATTTTTCAGCTGAAACAGCATCTGAAAGTTTTGGCCTCCACATCTTTACAAAGCAGCAAAACTGCATGAACAGAAAATCATGTCTTCAAGTGTTCGTGGGCTATAGATGTAAGTGTGAAACTCGCCATATATAACTCTAGTAGGTAATCCTGCAACTGTAGTCATGTGTTTTGGTGGCAACTGTCACTCTATAGCCTCTAAATACCCTCTGGATCTCTTAAGTCCATAGGTGGAGTATCAGTTACACAAAGTCCAAAGGTCCCCTTTAGAGCTGCACCCACACCTGCATATTGGGTCACACTTCATTCACTTCACATGTGGTCCTCACACCTCCAATTTACTATCTTAGCAGCCAATCATACCTCAGGTTCATGTAAATCCACCAATCATATTTACTCTGGTGCCTTCTGAAGTTTGTATATCACAACTACAAGTGATTATGACAAGGCTTATCGTTTTAAATGTGGAGTTACTATACCCCAAATCACCCCACTCCCACAGGTTACACTAATGCCTTCTGAAGATCTGCACCATTGCCAGTCCTATCCACTTAATTCTTTTAAAATAACATCAAATGTAGTTTTGAATGTCCCTAAAAGTCTTACTGTCTGTCATGCTACTTGGTAGCTTATTCCAAGTGTCTGTGGTTCTTTGTGTAAAAAAAAAAACTTCCTAATGTTTGTGCGATATTTACCCTGAACAAATTCCCATCTGTGTCCCCATATTCCTGCTGAACATATACTCAGCAAAAAAAGAAACGTTCCTTTTTCAGGACTGTGTATTTCAACAATAATGTTTTAAAAATCCAAATAACTTTACAGATCTTCATTGTTAAAGGTTTAAACAATGTTTTCCATGCATGTTCAATTAACCAGAATCAATTAATTAACATGCACCTGTGGAATGGTCGTTAAGACCTTAACAGCTTACAGAAAGTAGGCATTTAAGGTCACAGTTCTAAAAACGCAGGACACTAAAGAGACTTGTCTACCGACTGTGAAAAACACCCAAAGAAAGATGCCCAGGGTCCCTGCTCATCTGCGTGAACGTGCATTAGGCATGCTGCAGGGAGGCATGAGGACTGCTGATGTGGCTAGGGCAATAAATTGCCATGTCCGCACTGTGAGACGCCTAAGACAGCGCTACAGGGAGACAGGAAGGACAGCTGATCATCCTCGCAGTGGAAGACCACGTGTAACAACACCTGCACAGGATCGGTACATCCGAATATCACACCTGCGTGACAGGTACAGGATGGCCACAACAACTGCCCGAGTCACACCAGGAACACACAATCCCTCCATCGGTGCTCAGACTGTCCGCAATAGGCTGAGAGAGGCTGGACTGAGGGCTTGTAGGCCTGTTGTAAGGCAGGTCCTTACCAGACATCACCAGCAACAACGCCGCCTATGGGCACAAACCCACCTTCGCTGGACCAGACAGGAGTGGCAAAAAGTGCTCTTTTTGCATGACAGCAATGTCAGTGTTCTGCCATGGCCAGCAAAGAGCCCGGATCTCAATCCCATTGAGCACGTCTGGGACCTGTTGGATTGCAGGGTGAGGGCTAGGGCCATTCCCCCCAGAAATGTCCAGGAACTTGCAGGTGCCTTGGTGGAAGAGTGAGGTAACATCTTACAGCAAGAACTGACAAATCTGGTCCAGTCCATGAGGAGGAGATGCACTGCAGTACTTCAAGCAGCTGGTGGCCACACCAGATACTGACTGGTACTTTTGATTTTGAGCCTCCCTTCATTCAGGGACACATTGTGAAACATTTTTAGTTTATGTCTTATGGTGTTGACTCTTTTAGTGTTCATACAAATATTTACACATTAAGTTTACTGAAAGTAAAAACAGTTGAAAGTCAGAGGACGTTTCTTTTTTTGCTGAGTATATTTTAAAATAATGGCCTCTATTCACTGTACTGATTCCCTTCATAATTTTTAACACTTTGATAATGTCCCGTCTTAATCTCCTTGTACTTAAACTGTAAAGGCTCAGCTCTTTTAATCTTTCCTCATAACTCATCCCCTGTAGCTCTGGAATGAGCCTAGTCGCTCTTCTCTGGACTTTTTCTAGTGCTGCTATGTTATTTGTCCATGGTCACAATTACACATATGCACCTTAAGCTGCACATCAGCAGCAGTTAAATGACCCACATGTACACTGCAGAATTCCTATCCCCTCCACCAGTCCACATGTGTTATTCTGGGGCTTTAACACACTTTTTTCGGGTGACAGTCAAAGCAGTTCAGATATACCCTCTTGATCTCTTGTCTGTTTTCTTGCTCTATAGATGTATGACTCCAGATGAATCACATCATCCCCCATCCTTGTTGCTAATCCATCAGCCATCACATACATTCTTCAGTTTCTCCACAGTAACCACACGTGACAGCAGCTCACATGTACCTTTCTGAGCTGCCATCCTGCATCTCACATTACATTTGCACCAGTCCTCATTGGTTCATTTGAACTCCAACCAAGATACAAGGTCCACATGTAGCCCTACTCACAGTTTCATTTACTGATTCATTGGTCGACAATTTGCTATATGAAGCCCCCACCCAAGGTCTCAGGTTACACTTTCATCAGTGCACATGTGACTTTTGAACTGTTACACCAGTTCATATCTACCTGCTAGAGCTCCTTTCAGGTAAATCTCATACCAATTCCTATGTACTTTCTATAGCCCTTGCTTCTTTATAGGTTAAGTGATCTGTAAAGCTACCTGAGTGCCACATCAGGCTCGATCTCCACTAGTCACCATATTGTAGTCTTTGTGCTACTACATTTGTCTTCATTTCACTCCTGTCCTGCCAATCAGGTTTCATTTCTATCAGGATGTATGTGCTCCCGGGAGCTCTGAAACAGTATCAAGATCTCATAAGCTTAGTGAACTCCCAGTAAACATCCTGTTGACTTTGCAGCTGGGCTGGTGGATGCTCATTTTAATGAAACAAGCCTTCCGGAGCTCTGTCCTGAGTGGCATGCTTAGCGGCAGCTGAAAGCCTGCTGCCGATGGTTGATGCCACAGAGAATATGTTGAAGCTGGCCAACAGAGCCTGGTGTCCATTCACAGACTGGAGCAAGTAGATTCTTCATAGGCTGAGCTGAGCACTCAGGGGGGATACAAGCTGAGCTGAACAGGTGCTTCGCTACTCAGTTTCTAATTAGCTCGGAGGCACAGAGCTCTGTCTCAGTGGTGTGTTTTTTTCTGTGATGTGGGAAATAGGAAACTCAGCAGCAAGCTGAAGAAAAAGTATGTGAGATGAAAAAAAGGAAAAAAAGACATCACTGGCATATGTGGGTTAATCATTTCTCCCACCACCTCTTTAATTAGGTGCTGTATCAGCCCAAAGATGCTAATGGTTTTAAGAGAGCAAAGAATGCCTTAAAGGAGACAATATTGGAAAGCTTTCATAGAGTAGGGGGGTGGGGGTGAGTGTTAGAGGAGCATGTGTTTCCCATAGTGGTCTGCTGTGTTATGCATTGTATCCTTGTTCAAGGGACCTTTGTACATGTGTGTCTTTTTCAACGCTGCTTACTCTTATTTTTTAAGATTTGACCTAACAGAAATAAAAAATCTACAAAAGCCATTTCCTGCAGGGCCACCCAAGCCTCAGTCCCGCCGCAGAAGGAAAGTCACTGCTTCATATGTTGTTCCAGACACATTCCTGTCTGTCTGGTTCGGTCAAGCCGAATACTTTCAAGGCTCTTAACAGTAATGTTGTGTTTAGAAGTTTGGCTTTGCATCTTAGCCATAAACAAATTACAGACTGGATGCACAATCAGATTTATCTGCTGGGCACTGGCATTCAATAGCATACTCTGTGTCCTTCTATGTGAGCATAGCATTTAACTGTGTGCAACGTGATGGATGGTTGTCTTTAAAGGTGGGGTAATTCATGTGGTGGTCCCTGACATAGATAGATAGATAGATAGATAGATAGATAGATAGATAGATAGATAGATAGATAGATAGATAGATAGATAGATATGAAGGGTACTATATAATAGATAGATAGCTATGAAAGGCACTATATAATAGATAGATAGATAGATAGATAGATAGATAGATAGATAGATAGATAGATAGATAGATAGATAGATAGATATGAAGGGTACTATATAATAGACAGATAGCTATGAAGGGCACTATATGATAGATGATAGATAGATAGATAGATAGATAGATAGATAGATAGATAGATGTGTCCATTTTTCACAGATAAACAGATTTCTTCAGATGTCCCTAACCCACTTTTATAAACAGACATTAGACACCCCGAGGAGAACAGCCAGTTTGTTCGGATCCTACAGAGGGGGATGGCCGCTCCTTTCCACTTCTCAGCAGCTCCTCTGCTGACATGGCAGGATATGAAGAACATCTGTACTCCTTCTTTTCGCTCTCTTTTTTTTCTGATGACTTTTTCTAACCCTAAATGATGTAATATTTGCCAGGAACTAAACACAAATTGGTTCTCCTAGCTGTAGGTCTTGCTGACTACTAAGGGGATGGCTTTGTAGAGGCGCAATCTGTGTATTTAAGAACAATAAGCCAAAGCTTTAAGCAGAACTCCACGGGACACAGCTGGCTAAATGATCTCAGAAGCTGTGTGAGGACTCCAAAGCCTGATCCTTCAAGGCCATTGCCTGACTTTCTGCTGTCCGCACATTGGGACCTTCTCTGCCTAACTGTTTCCCCTATGGAGGTATAGCCACCCTTTTCAGATTCTGCATTATGACTGATGAAGTGATGTGTCCTTCTCTAAGTGATTCTTTGTTGTTGCTTCCTGCTGTCTAGACATATTTTAGACAGAATATATTACAGCTCAACCTTAAATGTGCCTGTTTCATCGAAATACCCTTTATGTACATAAGACCTGGCAATTCTTGGCAGACTTTCCTTCTGGCTCCTGCCTTTCTGAGTATTCAGAACACCCCAAGTCTGCCAGAGCTGTAGCATTTACTTGACAAACACAGTCCAATGGCTGCTGCTAAACTTGCCCTGTGTCTCTGAGGCTTGGGCTTGCCTGGCATCCTTTTCACTTGACCTTCCAGAATAACATTATAGCTTTGATATTATCACTTGTAAAAGTCGTTTGATGTGCTGCATTCAGAGCAGAATTATTGGTGCCACCAAATGCATACTACATCAGAAGCTCTGAGTGTAATGCGCTACACCCATTACATGATTATTAATGATTATTATTATGTGTATTTGGGAGACACCCTTGCCTAAGGTGAATTACAGTTGTTTATATTTTGATGTTCTTTTGCAGTTGTAGCGCAAACAAGTTGAGTGACTTACTCAAGGTCAGAGGGAGCAGTAAGTTAACTGGTGACCTTATGGTTTGAAGCCCAAATTGCTAACGGGTACACCACTGCCCGCCTAATGGCACATCAAACTTTTGAAAACAGTGGGGGGTGGGTGCCATGAGGGCAACACTTTGGTGGTTTCCCATTTTCTATTGATACTATCACCAAAAAGAATGAATTGGCATAATCTTCTGTAATTTGTGGTGTACATCTTTATATGTATAAAATCCAACGCCTGTCTGTGTGTCTGTATGTCTGTCCGCTTTTCACAAGAGAACTACTTCACGGATTTAGATCAGGGATTTTTTTTTATAATTTGCTGGAAGATTCCGGTTGATTTTGCGACTTCTCTCATTGCGCTATGTATCATAGTTTACTTGCAGTAGCGATTTATTTGCGTAAATCCGAAAGACATGGAGCAGGCCGAGGGGCGGGGGACGGGGCACACCTCACTCACACATCAGCTAAGAGGGAGTACCTTACCTCTGCTTAGCTAGCGAACGAGAGAACTACTTAACAGATTTAGATCGGGTTTTTTTCTATAATTTGCTGAAACATTCCAGTTGATTTTGCGACTTCTCTCATCACGCTAAACATCATAGTTCGCTTGCGGTACTGGTTTATTTGTGCGAGTCTGAGGGAGATGCAGCGGGCCAAGAGGAGGGGGACCGGGCCCTCCTCACTCACGCGTCAGCCTCGGGTCATGTACCTTAGATTCGCTTAGCTAGCAAACGAGGGAACTACTTAACTGATTTAGATCGGGTTTTTTTCTATAATTTGCTTGAACATTCCGGTTGATTTTCTGACTTCTCCCATCGCGCTAAGAATCATATATCATAAAGAATCATAAATCCGAGACAGCGGCTGTGGGCCGAGGGGAGGGGGAAGCGTGACATCAGGAGTTGGGAGCTCACTGTCCTTTTTCACTAATACGCTGGCGGAGCCGCGGGGGACGGCTAGTAAGACATTTGATGATTTAGTTCATTTAGGTAGAGGTACATAATAAACAAGAACAGTTGAATTGGATATTTGAAATATTAAAATGTGTACTGCCATTTAAATGTTTAAAGTCTAAATATTTTCAATTGCAATGGAAAAAAAAATCAAAAATAACATTGTATTTGAAATTTTGAAATAATCTAAAATGATACCCTACATGCTTATGTTTTAAATCAATCATTTTTAACCTTTTGGGAGTGGCACTTGGAGGGCTAGGCTCACCGGTAAAGAATCAAATATCAAAAATATTATTATATTTGTGATCAGCTATCTTAAAAAAGCATAAAACGACACTCCACCTGCCTATATTAACCACCAATTTTTTTTTGAAGCTTTGTGAAAAGGAGTAACTTTGACCCCTTCAGAGGGTGAGCCCCTGGAGTTGGTTGATGTGTCCTGTATAAATTCAAGTCCTCCTAATCATTTTGGATGAAGATCCCTGTTGGTTTACTCTTTACCATAAGGGTGCTCAGAATGATTCAAAATGGCCTAAAATGAGGGTCTAGAGCGACAAAAATAATGGGAGGTTATAGAAAAAGCTCAATATCTTTATATATAATACGCTTCCGTGGCTGTTTGTTAGTCTGTCCAGGATTTTAAATCACCTGTAGCTTGCCAACCGTTTGACCTATTGACCTGAAATTTGGTACACATATACTACGTGACGTCTACTATCCGCTTTCAGGGTGATGATTGACCTCCAAGGTTATTCCTCTTTTTATTTTTATTTTGTTTTATTGTAGAATCAATACTCTGCAGTGCGCAGCAGGGCGGCGCATGCGTATGGGCACCGCTCTTATCCCTACCACCTTCACCGTCACTTCCCCTACCTCTTCATATCTTAAATCATTCTTGAGGCTGATTGAAGACTTAAGTGCCATCTTAAGTGAAACATTAAGGAAAACGTACTAAGTAATTGCAACACAAACACTGACTTAATCAGTTTTAACTCAAAAAGATGCTGACGAAAGAAGAGAAGAAGCGGGCTGCTAGGGTGGAGAAAAGAAGAGCTGCTCAGGAAGCAGTAAGCACATCAACCTCTGAGCGAGTGAATGTTAAACGTACAGAGAAAGAGGATGAAAACTAGGAATGCTCAAGTCAAGTGTATTCACTGCACTTTAACGTTACTGGTCTTGAATAACTGGACAACAAGACGAGTCAAATGGCGTATCATATGTCAGGGTTTTTTTTCATACCAGTGAATCAAGAGGTGCCAGGCAATAAAAAACTGAAGTGACTTTATAGTGTTCACAAGTAGTACTAGGTTGTTGTACCGTGTTAGCCATTATGAATGTAGAGAAAAGCCAAGCAAAATGACACCTTTTATTGGCTAACTAAAAAGATTACACTATGCAAGCTTTCGAGGCAACTCAGGCCCCTTCTTCAGGTAAGATGATCTTGCCTGAAGAAGGGGCCTGAGTTGCCTCGAAAGCTTGCATAGTGTAATCTTTTTAGTTAGCCAATAAAAGGTGTCATTTTGCTTGGCTAGTGTTCACAAGTAATTCTTATGAGCACAGAAAGATTTCACATTTCTTGTTTATATCCAGTTTAATAGAAATATGATTTAAAAAAATGAATGCATATCTTGAGGATGAATTAAGAAGCATTTTGCTGGGCCAGTATAATGCGTCACACGCCACATGTAGAGTCCCATGTGCAGTTTTGGTTGTCATTTTGCAAAGCAGACATAGCAGCTGTAGAGTCTGTGCTGAGAAGAGCAGCCACGTGCATCTGGGAAATGTCCTACTGTGATAGATTCAAGAAATTACACGTTTGGGGTACTGAGCAGTGAGACTGGCTGGAAGCTTAAGTGAGGTCCTTAAAATTTCCATAGACTTTAATACAATTATTCTGGCAGCCTTCTTTTAGGTAAACGGTGAAATGCATACTCAAGGACAACAGTGGCAAATTAGGGGAAAAAAATACATTTTAGATGAAAGCCAAGAACCATTTCATTACATAAATGGTTGTGGAATTCTGGAACAAATGAGCAAGTCGAGTAATTTGTTCCAAATTGAAGTGAAAACCGTAACAGCTTCAAAAAAGTATCTGAATGAGATATTGGAACCATTTAGGTAGCTATTAGCAAACCAAATGATGCTTTGAATCATCATCATTATTATTATTATTATTATTGTTTGTCTAAACTCACTTAATAAGCTGAATGGTCTCCCCTCAGTTGTCTAACTTCTTATATTAGTATGTTATTTATCAGGAGTTCAATGTACACGAGGCACCCAGTGTTATATGGTGCACTAAATACATAAACGTTTATAGGCATTCAAGGGGAGTCCCTAATCCAAAGTCAATGGACCATCGGTCAGGCCATCTTGTGTAGTACAGTATGTGGCATTGGACCCTCAATATGCCAGAGGCATTGAGTGGGATGCACTGCACACAAGATACTCCATAAAAGTGGCACCCAGTTTGACATGCAGCACCTAGCGCATGATGTGTTTGTGCCATCCATTGTACAATGTACCATAAGTGCCTGTATTTCACACAAAGGGTAATGGTAATCTGTACCAAATTACTGAGTCCTGCAGTTAAAGGTGATATCTTGACATCTTACAAGTAGTAAAATGACATTCTTCATTTGATTAGGGCTCACTGAGGACTGAAAAATAGCCTCAGGCATGCTGCCCGTCCATCACTGGGCCCACTAACACACATATCCATTTGGGCCAAAGTTTAAAAAACCAAATAATCTATGAGGCCTTTGTTTGTAATTTGGAAGGAAAACCAAAGTCCCCCAAGAAACCCCCAATACATACATGTGTAAAATGTGCGTATTCCACACAGACTGTAATTGGATTCAGCATAATGCTGGATAAGAAGGCAACAAGGCAAATCACTAATCTTCCTTCTTTTAGACAGTAATGGGTTACAGTAAGTGATGGAACAACATACTGTATCTAGGTAAGCAAACAACTTAAAGGTCTCTTCTTTTTCTCTGACTTATTATGTTCTGATTTGCCAGTTGAATTCCTGTTTGTGAATTATTTTGTGACCTTGAGAAACACACTTAACATGCCACAGGGAAGGTACTTTATTAATACGTTCTGTTATTATTATTATGCTTTTTTATTATTGTAATTTGTGGCATGGTGGTACAATTGCTTCCTGCTGCCTCATGGAGTCTGAGCTCCTGGCTTGCATCTCATGACCAGCAGTGCTTGTGTGGAATTGGCACATCTTCCCAGTGTCTGCACAGTGTTTTAACCAGATATTCTGGTCTTTCTTACGCATCTCTAAAGACGTGTGTAACTGGTCTGTTCATGGTTCTTAACTGGCACTCTATGAGTGTGCGAAAGGAACCTCCAATGAACTGGTGCCTTCTGCTTTGCACTCAATGCTATAGTGGGCTATAGCCCCTTTGTAACCCCAAAATGGATTAAATGGGTTTCAGTATATTATTATTATTATTATTATTATTATTATTATTATTATTATAGTTTGTTTATCACAGCAATTTGTTCAGAGCTGCTGAGGTATCCGTGTCCCTGCCGGTCAGGTTGGGAAGCATGCACTGGTACAGGGTGTTGCTGCACCCACCACACAACAAAACAGCTAAGGACCCTGGTTGGCAACCCCCCAGGCAAACATGCATCCAGTCCCACTCTCTGGAAATGGCCTTCTATCTGCTGCAGCCAGGTGTTACATGGACGTCCCCTTGGCCTGGTCCAGCCACTCAGGTAAGGATCCTACGAGCCAGATCACCTTTGGGGAATCGCGCCACATGACCGTAGTGCCATAACTGATGCTCCCTCACAATGCAGGTAATGTGCCTCATTCGGGACTCCATGAGCAACACAAAGTCAAACCAGTGGTACCTAAGGATTCATTGAAGAGACACAGTACCAAAGGAGTCCAATCTTCATTTCAGGTCACTGGATAGCGTCCATGTCTCACCACTATATATCAAGACAGGAAGCACCAGGACTCTAAAGACTTGGACCTTCCTCCTTTTGCAGAGATATCAGGAGCACCAGACACCCCTTTCCAGTGACCTCATGTAATGCTCTCCCCTCCATGCTCTCCTAGTCCATCTACTGACTTCATAGGAAGAGTCTCCAGAGGCATGATTGCCACTGCCGAGGTAAGTAAACCTCTCGATGAGGCCGACAGTCTCTATGCAGACAGACACACTGCTGATGGCCGTGGCCAGGAGATCATTAAAGGAAAGAGACCTAATATTTAACTAAGTAGCAAGTTGAAGAGAACGTGAGTGGTGCCCATCAGTACAATCGTCTCCACTTCTTAGGCAATGTGGTGTCATGGCAGGTCCTGCATATTCCTGTTGTTTTTATTATTATTGTTCAAAGTATTTTCTGGGATGGTCCCATCAGGTGATGGCATAGGGCAGTCTTACGTGTATATATTTTAGTTGCTTGTGTTTGCGTTATGGTAACATGTATTTAAAATGTCTGTTTTCTGTAATTTTACATAAGTGTATAAGTTTATATGTAATGTCTTCATTCTCTTGTGCAGTAAATGTGGATACAGCGATGGGCACAATGAGTGACTTACTTCTGTCAGTTCTATGAACTTCTGCATTGTGTCCATGTGTGCAATTTATCAATCATATATGTCATTTGATTTTGTTTGTCTACCAGTGTTATGTCTGGTCTGTTATGGTGAATAGTTTCGTCAGTCAGTGTAGTTTTGTCCCAGTATCAGTTATTTGTGACATGTTCTGGTACTGTGGTGGGGCTGGTGTGCTTATAATCGGGTCTGTTTGTGTTAAAGTGCCAGTTCTCGATGTCTGATGTTTGTCGTCTGTCTGCGTCAGTCCTTTACAGCCTGATGTGATGTGTTGGATTGTTCCTTGTGGAAAGTGTCTGCATGTGCTGCTGTCTGTAATATTTACATCCTTAAGAACAGCAGTTCCTGTAGTTTTTCTTGTTCATAACTTGATGTTGGATGGCTAGTATAAACTCTTCTGTCTCATCAAACATATCTCCATGGCGTAGCCAGCTGTTTGAAGCAGGGCTGATCAGGTTCATGCAGATGTTTGCCAGGCCATGTTTCTGGGTCCATGCTTGTGTTTGAAGTTGTGCGGTTATTCTGTCCTCTGTGGTACTTCGGTTAAGTGGTGTGTAGGCTGTGTGGTGTTGATGTTTGTTGTTTCTAGTGGAATAAGTTTTTCGAGTTATTAATCTGTGTTCTGTGTGATTAACTTATATCTATGAGACTTCCCTCACTTCCTCAGCATGTGCAAGAGAGTGTCGTACATTGGCTGCTTTGTGGTGACGTTGCTGGTGTTTCATGAGTAGTGTTTGTGTTTGTGTTTTCCTCTGAAGCTCTTGTAGGTCGGTTTGTGGCCAACGTAGACCTCTGAGAGAATACTGCATACGTATTGATGGCTTTAATTATGTGGTGTTTTCTGAGTATCTGTGAAAGGTGTAATGTTTATTTCTGTGTAAGAGTATATTTAGTTAGTTTGTGTTGTGTAGGTTTGTCCTGTTGGAGCACAAAGGTATTTGCATAGTTTACCATCTGCCATGTCCTTGATGAAGTCGTGATGCTCAAAGGCATACCCAACTTCTCTAAGGCAGTGTTTGTCAAAGTGGAGTCTGTGATACGTATCAAGGGGCCCACGAAAATAACAGTTAAAATTTGGCAAATAATTCATAAATATCATGTGTACTTGGTGGATAACTGTATGTATGGTTATTTTGTTCTCCTTTGTTTTCTGTTTTATGTATTTTAAACACCATGAGGCATCAGAGTACAATACAATACAATACAATTTATTTTTGTATAGGTCAAAATCACACAAGAAGTGCCGCAATGGGCTTTAACAGACCCTGCCTCTTGACAGCCCCGCAGTCTTGACTCTTTAAGAAGGCAAGGAAAAACTCCCAAAAAAAACCCTTGTAGGGAAAAAATGGAAGAAACCTCAGGAAAGGCACTTCAAAGAGAGACCCCTTTCCAGGTAGGTTAGGCGTGCAGTGGGTGTCAAAAAGAAGGGGGTCAATAAAATACAGTACAGTACACAGAACAGAACCAGAGTAGAATGCAGAAAGTAATGTCATTTATTAAACAGACTAAAGAGGCGTTAAACAACACACTAACATCCCGGGTATGCGTGAGGCGGTGCCCACCAGTGGGATGCTACATGCGCAATTAATGTTCAATGGAACTTTATTACAGTCTGGTCCATAAGTATGTGGACAGTGACACCATTTTTAAAATTTTGGCTCTGTATGCCACCACAATGGATTTGAAACAAAGCAATCCAGATGTGATGAACGTATAGACTTAAAGCTTTAATTCCTGGGTTTTAATTCAAGGGCTTTTTAACAAAAGTATTGTATGAGCTCTTTAGAAAAGACAGCCATTTTAATATATGGCCACCCCCATTTTCAGGGGCTCAAAATTATTTGGACAAACTAGCATAATCATGAATATAACAATCATTTTCAATATTTATATGAAAATCTTTTACAGTCAATGACTGCCTGAAGTCTGAGCCCACGGCCATCTCCAAGTGCTGGGTTTCCACCCTACTGATGCTTTGCCAGGCCTTTACTGCTGCTGTCTTCAGGTGCTGCTGGTTCGTTGGACTTTCTGCCTTCAGTTTTGTCATCAGCAAACTAACTGCATGTCTAGTTGGGTTGAGGTCAATTGATTGACTTGGCCATTGAAGAATATTTTACTACTTTGTGTTGAAAAGCACTGTGTTTACTTTGGCAGTATGTTTTGGCTTATTGTCCATCTGTACTGTGAAGCTGCAGCATTTGATTAAATCTGAGCAGACAGTATAGCACCCTGTACAGTTCAGAATTCATCCTGCTACTTCTGCCAACAATTATATCATCAATAAATACCAGATACCGACTTTCATTGGCAGCCATGCATGACCATGCCATAACACGGCCTCCACCATGTTTCACAGATTGGATCGTGAGCCGTTTCTTCTCATCTCCATGTTCTTCTCTTTCCAACATTCCCGGTAAATATTTATCTTAGTTTCATTTGTTCAAGGAAAATTGTTCCAGAACTGGACAGGCTTTGAAAAAATGTTGTCTGACAAAGTCTAAGTCAGTGGTCCTCAATCACGGTCCTAGAGGGCCACAGTGGCTATGGGTTTTCATTCCAGACAGTGTCCTAATTAGAACTCAGTCTTTGCTGGTAATGATGTTTAACTCTATGCCTTGTTAGTACTTTCATTCATCAAATACAAATTTTAGTTACTTTGTAGATCAGAGGTCCTCAATTACAGTCCTGGGGCTTCATGTATAAACGGTGGGTACGCACAGAAATGTTGCATATGAATGTCTCCGCGTTTAAATCGTGATGTGTAAACTTGGTGTAAAGCTACGCACATTTCCATACCTCATACCATGTCGTACGCAAGTTCTCCACTCGGTGTTGCAGACTGGCGGAACCCTGCGTCAAAGCAATGCTACTGTTCCTGTGTGGTTTATCTTTCTTTTTCAGATGCACATCCCTAACGCGGCTTTATAAATACAGTGAAATTAACCGCATATTGTTTATTAGTTTAATGCATCTGATTGTAATTAACCTGTAACAATATAATGGTCCACAGAATGGTCAAACTATTCTAAATACCATAGCTGCTTTAGCGTTGTTACTCTCACTGCACCTTCTTCTTCTTCTTTCAGCTGTTCCCATTAGGGGTTGCCACAGCGGATCATCTTTTTCCATATTAATCTCACTGCACCACTCAGAGTATTTATATCATTGTATCTGAGTGTGAATTACAGCTGTACAGCAACTGATCAGAAAGAGAATTATCGGTATACAGCATCAAGCACACGCTGCCTCAGCCATGCTTTCTATTGAACTGCTCTCATACAGCAAATGCTTCAGAGCCTTTCCTGTACGGACCTTGCGGTTCAGAAACAGTTTCATCCCAAGAGCTCTAAATGCAATCAATCAGTCCATCAAGTGCTCCTTGTAGAACTGTTTGTACTTATTAGTACAATCACCTCACTGTAAACTTGCGATGCAGTTATACTATTGCACAACCTGAGCCATGTTATAAAGCGCGTATTCACATATGATGATGGTATCATTTCGAAGATGAAATGCAGTAAAATTTGTTTATTATATTGTACAAATAAAACTTTAACTTCATTGGATGGATATTGTTAATAATAAAAGGACATGGTGTCGCTACACTAGCAAGGATCTGGCACTCCTTTCACAGATTGTTCCTGCCTCACACTGTATGCTTCACTGGGACTGGCGCGAAGGATATAATAATTAAACATGTACTACGAAGATATTTCAATGTTCTTTAAAAGTTTTGAAGAATCGATGTTATAAGCTTACAGATGGCTTAACATCTATTACAGAGCTAATTGTGTGGCGATTGGGTATTTGGAGAAAGAAAAGGAAGGACAGGATTTGGAGGTTAGTACGTTTGAAAGCGGCATACTGCTGCAATAAATTATTTCATCGAAGGTCGCACACAATCACTGCACCACCGTGTTCCCGTGTTTAATAACATGCTTTAACTCCAATCATCATGAAAATAATATCACGTATACATCTCAGTATTTTAGTTATTCAGAGAGCTGTAATATCACGAATGTAATGGATTCTGTGTCCAGTAAGAGGAAGAGAGCCAGTTTAAGAAGCAAGTAGTGATTCACACACATAGAGCACATACGAGTAGAAGATCAAATACAAAACAAAGCAGTTAATGTGCTATTTGAATTACGATGGGATTTGAGAAACTAGTAAATTAAACAATTTTAAGATGAAGTTTATGATGATCTACTTTAATGACAAAATAAACTACATGATTAAAGTGGAAATTTCGAGATTAAAGTTGACATTTCGTGCATTTTTCCCACCGTGTGCCTATTTTTTTTTTCTCTGTACCATAATGACCTTTCATAAGAACCTCGGACGGTGAGCTACGACTCGCCTTTTCATGGCGAGTTTGATCTCTTACATCTTCTTTTTAATTTCGGGCACTATGCGACTTTGTGAACTTGAGCTTTCGAGTTTCTCCGACATGCTATGTCACTCTATCAACTTCCTTTTGTTGACTATCCCACTGTTTAAACCAACAAATAGTATGTTTTTCTTTGCCTCCACTTGGTATTCGCTGAAATTCCCGTGCTTTTGCCATTGTCTTTTCACAGAACGCTGAGCTTAAGGGCTATTTATATTGATTTGCATATTCAAAGAGGCGTAATTTTGGGAGGAGTTGGGGTGGGGCAGCAGGCGCGTGCACGAGCGTTACTTTTCACGCTGACCAGGATTTATGTAGTGGAAGAATGTGGAAGTTGGCGAACACACAGATTTATGAATCTGGATTTTTCTGGGCGTAAACACATTTCGGCTTTTGTGCTTACGTCATATTATAGTGCGAATAAAAACCTGCAGCCAATGCAGCCCTCCAGGACCGTGATTGAGGACCCCCGGGTCTAATCGTGCGCCTTGTGGTAAACTCTCTGTCTTTCCTCGAATGAAGTCTTCTCTTGATTGTAAACGTTGGCAATGACAGGCCTACCTCCTAGAGAGTGTTCATGACTTGGCTAAATGTTATGAAGGGGTTCTTCTTCACCATGGATAGAATTCTGCAACCATCCAGCTTAGTTGCCTTCTGTGGTTCTCCAGACCCCTTTTGGAGTGCACCAATGAGTTCCTTCCATATCAGTCAAATGTCCTGTAAATGGGGTGATGCTATCCAGAAAAATGGCTGTCATTCCTAAATGGCTCATTTTTGGCCAACCCCATAAATTAAAGATGAAGGTCTACAAAACATAATGATTGCTTTATTTCAGATCCATTGTGGTGGTGTACAGAGCCAAAATTCTGAAAGTGGTGTCACTTTCCAAATACTTATGGATCTGACTGTATGTGCTACATGGAGCACGCAGTATGTAATGCGGAGGTAAGTGTAGACAATAGACACTAAGGACACTCGGTGTCATATCCTGTACCCTGCTGGCATTGGATTAGAGACACCCAATGGGATGTGCAGCATTCAGTGCCTCATATCCCATTTAAATGGCTTCAGTATTCATCACACTTCGATTGGCCTCTGTAAGCAGTAAGACCGTGAGGCTTGATGTTTCATCTGGTTGCCCTTACGGTCACGGCAGTCATATGTGCAACACTTTATCGGTTGTTTCTTCAAATTCATCTAGCTTTATTATACGTAATGTTCAGGCATCAGCTGTAATTGCACCTTTAAATCATGGCGATATGATGGTTTTCAGCATTAAGTGTCTGGAACATTACGCAGTAACCTGGGTGAACAGCTAAAGCACAGCACAACATGTAATGGGATGGTAGGGTTAATTGGAGAGGTCTTCTCATAAGAAGAACTGAATTGGGGAGGCAACGAACATAAGTAAAAAAAAAAAAAACAAGAAAGCAACTAATGGGTCAGTTATAAAAACTAATGAAGTCACATGAACACCGAATAAAGCAATGACAAGAGCAGCTGCGGGATGTCACTAGTGTGCATTTATGGGAAACGGAGGGCTGTGGCCCACTTACCCTCAGGCCGCTCCTCCTGTAGCTGCTTTCATTTATGGAGGCAGGCCGTGCTATTCATCCTGTGGTATGCGAGCAATTGTTATAACACAACGATCAAGAGCCGGCCTCTTGAAGGGTGATATCTTCTAAGAAAGAAAGAAAGACTAATGGAATGTCTGAAAGAGGAACAAAGGGAAGACACAAACAATCCAAAACAATGGACATTGACGAACCGAGCACAACAAATAAAGGGAGTTCCAAAAAGAAAGGATGAAAGAGAGGGTTAAAAGAATAAATATTTAGGAAAACAGTAAGGTGAAATGAATGGGAGTAGAATAATACACTTTAAAAAATAGCCATCCAAATTCAGGGTGTTCATAAGAAATGTAATGATTTACTTTAGGAGGTAGAAGTGCAAAAAAAAAAATACGAACAGTTGTGTCATATATTTGGAATTTTAAAATGGGCGCTTCAGTTTAAGTGTTTAAAGTCTTAATATTCTCGACTGTCATTGATCATTTTCACATTTAGAGCACATGGATCACAAATAACAATGTAATCCATAACTAACCCCATATGTTATATTTGAAATTGGCTTATTTTAACCTTGTGAGTGGTTATCAGGGGACTCAGACCACCAATAGAGAATGGAATATGAAAAATATTATCATATTTGTGATCAGCCACCTCAAAATAGATTAAATGAGCACTCCACATGGCAATATTACCGATCCCCATTTTTTCAAAGTTTTGTGAAAAGAGTAAACCTGACCCCACTTATCCCATTAGGCGGTGAACCCTTGGGGTCAGTTGATGTGGCGCGCACACCTTCAAGTCCTTCTGATATTTTTCACAGGACACGTATCGGTTTACTCCGTATCATAAGGGTGTCATTTCCTGCACAAAAGATATGGTTACAAAAATGGACTAAAACTAAGAACTTTTCAAGTCTAAATGGCTGAAAACAGGGGGAGAACCTACAAAAGCGCAACAGCTTGCATAACTAGACATCAAGACAAGATGAACGGTTATCATATGTAGGGGCGCTCTTGTACCAGTGAGTCAGGAAATGGCGGACAAAAAAAAGAAAGTGAAGTGACTCAGAGTGTTCATACTTTAAGTAGTTCTTATGAACACAAAAAAAGACTTCCTAAAATATTCAAATAAAATAAGATATTCATCAGGATACTACATGTTAATTATTAATAGCACAAATCCCTTAAAGATAAATAGATGCTTAGATAGACAGCTACAGTAGATAGATAGGATCTACTGTATATAATCAATTCATGGGCAGTTATGAAAAACTCAGTATAATCAATAGGTAGAAATAAAAGGCAGTATATATTCAATAATAACAATTATTGATAATAAATATTTAAAAATGAGTTAATCAAGAACACGGAGACATAGTTGGAAACTTGTGAAGGGTAAAATTTGCAAAAACATTAGGAGGTATTTCTTACACAGAGAACCACAGACACTTGGAATGAGTGACCCAGTAGTGTGGTAGACAGCAGGACTTTAGGGACTTTCAAAACTCGACTTGATGTTTTTTGAAAGAACTAAGTGGACAGGACTGGTGAGCTTTATTGGGCTGAATGGCTTGTTCTCGTCAAGAATGTTCTAATGTGTGTTTTAAAAGATGGGAAGGTTTCAAAACGAATGCCTACATTATGTGCTGATTTAGTAAAACTAATGTTTAGGCCTACAGAGCTGAAGTGACAAGATCTTGAAGTCTGTAACATTTCCACCAAGTAATATCATTTTAGTTTCTGTATTTAAAGAAAAATCTGGTAGTTATTATGCAACCATTCTTTTTACTTATTGAGAAAATGTATTGAGGACCCTATATGAGAAACATCATTTTGTCTGAAGGAAATGAATAAAAAGATATGAAAGGCACAATATAATCAATACACAGAGCAAAACCTCTATACTGTATGATAGATAGATAGATAGATAGATAGATAGATAGATAGATAGATAGATAGATAGATATGAAAGGCACTATATGATAGATAGATAGATAGATAGATAGATAGATAGATAGATAGATAGATAGATAGATAGATAGATATTGAATTGAATAAACACAGGAATAAATCACAACAGTAAGCCAATGTCAATCTTAAGTCTACACAAAACATGTACACACATTCATCATGATGAATAGTCTATTTCAAACAATTACATATTCATATTTTTCCTGGAATAAAAAGAAAAATCATATAAGCCTTCCCATTGATTCCAATCTCCAACCCTTAGCATTATTTATTATCCCAATTTATAAATAAGTTAAACTACAAACTGAGAGCACAAACTGCAAATTGTCATCATCACATATACAAAGTACATTATTCACGTACAACAATTCCTTAAACTGTACTAAATTATTCGTAGACTTATAAAAATTAAAATCCACTAATATTCTACTTTCACACACCTTTCTAAAAAAGACAACATCTTGAATCCAACTCCCAGTAATCTTGTTTTTACAGGTCTTCCATATTGACAATTTTGCTTGCCCTATAATAAAATTAATTAAGTTCCTATTTTCTCTGGTGTGTTTTATCACCCCAAACAAAAACACCATGCCATTATACAGGACCCCCAGCCCCTTTACCAGTCTTTCTATCTTGTTAAAAACGGTCTGAAGCCTTTCACAGTACATAAAAGCATGAAAAACAGTTTCTCTCAGACCACAAAAAGGGCAGCAATCAGAAACCCCCGGACATATAATCGATATATGTTCATCACTATCTATCTATCTATCTATCTATCTATCTATCTATCTATCTATCTATCTATCTATCTATCTATCTATCTATCTATCTATTATATAGTGCCTTTCATATCTATCTATCTATCTATCTATTTATCTATCTATCTATCTATCTATCTATCTATCTATCTATTATATAGTGCCTTTCCTGATACTCTGTATGTTCAATTCTTCATAACAACTATTCATGGTGGCTCTAAAATCGGTACTGACCCCAACTCTCTCTTCTGTTTCTTTTTCCGGTTTCGGACATATAATCGATATATGTTCATCACTATCTATCTATCTATCTATCTATCTATCTATCTATCTATCTATCTATCTATCTATCTATCTATTATAGTGCCTTCCATTATCTATCTATCTATCTATCTATCTATCTATCTATCTATCTATCTATCTATCTATCTATCTATCTATCATAGAGTGCCTTTCATATCATCTATCTATCTATCTATCTATCTATCTATCTATCTATCTATCTATCTATTATAGTGCCTTCCATTATCTATCTATCTATCTATCTATCTATCTATCTATCTATCTATCTATCTATCTATCTATCATAGAGAGCCTTTCATATCATCTATCTATCTATCTATCTATCTATCTATCTATCTATCTATTATATAGTGCCTTTCCTGATACTCTGTATGTTCAATTCTTCATAACAACTATTCATGGTGGCTCTAAAATCCATACTGACCCCAACTCTCTTCTGTTTCTTTTTCCGGTTTCTTTGTGGTGGTGGCCTGCGCCACCTCCACCTACTCAAAGCTTCATGATGCTCCAACAATGATGGATGGATTTAAAGGCAGAAGTCTTCCGTGAGAACCGTAAATCCAAAGAGGACTGTTTCATTTATGTTAGGTAGAATGCCCAGAGGGGACTGGGCGGTATCATGGTCTGGAATCCCAACAGATTTTATTTTTTTCTCCAGCTGTCTGGAGTTTTTTTGTTTTTTCTGTCCCCCCTGGTCATTGGACCTTACTCTTATTCTATGTTAATTAATGTTGACTTATTTTATTTTCTTATTGTGTCTTTTATTTTTCTATTCTTTATTATGTAAAGCACTTTGAGCTACTGTTTGTATGAAAATGTGCTATATAAATAAATGTTGTTTTTGTTGTTGTTTCATATTTATCTATCTATCTGTCTATCTATTATATTGTGCCTTTCATATCTATCTATCTATTATATAGTGCCTGTCATATCTATCTGTTTATTATATAGTGCCTTTCATATCTATCTATCTATAATATAGTGTCTTTCATATCTATCTATTTATTATATAGTACCATACTTACATATCTATCTATCTATCTATCTATCTATCTATCTATCTATCTATCTATCTATCTATCTATCTATCTATCTATCGATGTACATTGATTATAGGGTGACATGTGTCATGATTACTTCACGCTTTCAAACACTGATTGTGAGGGGACACAGGAAGCGGCCACATCTCTGACCTCCCTGCCTGTTCTCCACCCCAATAAGTGAAACCCACTCTCATATGTCCCCTGAATGAATAAACATAGCCATTATTCCACTTTCATGTCGTGCCATAAAGCAGAGCGGAAACAAGCACATGACAAGCATAAGCAATGGCATAAAAAGGGCAAAGACAATTCAGGGCTGGGAAAGCACATGCAAGCAGCAAGGAGCAGACTACAACACTGTGAGAGAGACCAACAGGTAAGAAGTGATTAAATATACTGATTTATTATAAGGCACAACAGGAACACAATAAATTGTGCTTATAATTATTATTTATTCAGGTGGTAGCTCACATGTTAAACTGTACACTGAAATGAACTAACTGTGGCTCACTGAGTGTCCAGTAAACTGACATATTGACGAGAGCAGAAGCAACAGTTGTGAAGTCTGACAAAGTCAGTGACAAGAAGTCACTTAACATGACATTGGTTTAAGTGGCCTAATTTGTCTCTGATCTCATTTAAAGCATAAACCATATGCTAGTTAATGTAAGGGTATTTGTGATGGGGGATAAGATGAAGGACTCAATGTAAATAAAGAGAAAATATAAAAAAAAGTGGATTGAGTTTTAGACCATAAGCCCCAAGTCCGACACTTCAGTCCCCAAATCTGTAATCTGTTTGCGACCCTGACTACAGGCCTCTAATCTCCTTTAAGAAATTATAGAATCTGCTGGTTATTCTGAATTGTTTCAGGTTGACAGCTACTCTGCAATGCGTTATTCACACTTTGAGTTGTGGATATTTTGGCACCGTGGCTTAGTGTATCGGTCAGGCCCCAATTCAGCCTCCATTACAGACTCACAAAACAGTTAACATGCTGGCCCTCCGGGATCGACCTGCACCTCTTCATAATTGATCAGCGCATTCAAATTAAAGTTTGTTGTAATTAATTCACCCCTCCATTTTCTTACCCACTTACCCAATTTAGGGTTATTGGAAGCAGGTGCCAGTCTTGGCAACATTAAGTGCCAGGCAAGGAATCAGCCCTGGATAGGAAAGCAATCAATTGCAGGGCACCTGTTCAAAGACGATGAAAACGACTCTTCATTAATTGAGTTTTGGAGAGACAGACAGAGCGAGAGGAAGAAACTGGCAGAGATTTCTTCAGTTCCTCCATTCCAGCTTTCTTCTGCGACTTTTCAAGAAGTCTAATCTTGCAAATCCTGAGGCAGCTTGAATAGCCGTTGGTTCTCATTTTAAAGCTCCCAAGTGTCCGGTTTGCCTGGCATAATGTCATAATATTAGGAAGTAGAAAGTGTAATCATCCTGGCCCCTCTGGGTGATTTATTGCAGCAATTACTGATTTCCAATTTGTGTTATCATACATGCTGCGAGTTGCACCATCTGCAAATTATGCCATACAATTGCATTTTCACCTAAGGCAGGTATCTCAGCCTTGTGCCCTGGCTGTTGGCTGCAACATCTGAATCTACTGCAATGAAGACTTTTAGATGTAATGGCTGACAGTGGTGCAGTTCAGCTTGTAATGTTCAATTGAGTTCAGTTCCATTTATTTTTGTGTAGTGCTCTTCCATGAGTACAGGCTTAGGGCGCTCCAACTAGGCAACATACAGTGCTCTCCATGATTTGTGGGACAAAGACACATCTTTCCTTGATTTACCCCTGTGATGTGAAACAATTCAGAGGTGACTGACGTGCACATTGCAGACTTTCATTTAAGGGGATTTGTACCTGTTTTGGTCACACCGTGTAGAAATGGCAACGGTTTTTCCTGATAGTCCCCCCATTTCAGGGCACCGTATTGTTTGGGACACAGCAATGGCAGGTCTATTAAAGACGTCGAATTTAGTTCTTTGTCGCATATCCCTTATCGTGCAATGACTGCTTGAAGTCTGCGATTCATAGACATCACCCGGTGCTGAGGGGCTTCTCTGGTGATGCTCTGAAAAGCCGCCATCTTCAGCATCTTTTGGGGGGGGGCTTGTCCCCTTAACTCTTTCAGGGCTGATGTCAACTTTTGCCAAAATTCAGGAGTAGAGGACAGTAATCAGCCATAAACTTCAACAAATTACATTTTAGTTTGACTCTCTTTGCTAGAAGAAAAGTTATGAAGCTTTGTTGATTCAACCTTGATTCCTTATGCGTGCGTGAGTAGCGAAGAGCAAATAACCTCTAAAATGGCACCGACATCTGGAGAGAAACCAAAGAGAATATACAAAGCAAAATGCTCTATGGACGTTTTACGTAATTTTTTTGGATAGGACTCTGACTTGTCATGCTCCAAGTTTGATGCAAGTGATCTGGAGATGGAGATCAAAAACGAAAGTGAGGTACCAGCATCGTCTAATAAGTCCCCAGGTGATCATGTTGCTGAACACTTTAATGTAGCTGACACCTACAGCAGTGTTTGCCTGGGAGGACCACCACTTATGATGACAAGAGGTACAAACCAGTTTGCGTCACACTGTAACTGCCACTGCAGTTGCCCACCATGCATTCCTGCTGACCATCGAGGTGCCACCAATCCAGCCACTGCCGCCAGAGATGCCCAACCTGCACCAACAGCAGCCACAGCAAATAGCAACTGATGTTTTATGTTGACTTGTCATGTGTGAAACTGTTCCTTTGTGTGCTTTTCAGAAAACTGAGTTCTTTGGAAAAAATATTCAGCCCTCAAAGAGTTACGCTTCTCTTCAGCATTTGGAAGGTCTGCTCAATTGGATTTAAATTTGGGTGACTGGCTTGTCCATTCAAGAATGTTGAATTTTTTAGCTTTGCAAAACCCCTGTGTTGCCTTAACAGTATATTTGGTGTCATTATCTTGTTGTAGGAGGTTCCATTGACTTTGGAGGCGTTTACTGGAATTTGAGCATTTCAGATGTTTCTGTTTACCTCAGAATTCATTGTGCCACTGCCATCAGCAGGTCCATCATCAGTGGAGAGAAGTGTGCCAGGACCTGTGGCAGCCATATATGCCCAAGTGATAACACCCCCAGCACCATGTCTAACAGATGAGGTGGTCTGCTTTGGATCTCGGGCAGTTCCTTTTTGTCGCCATCACTCTGTGGTTCATCTTTGTCTCGTCCGTCCACAAGACCTTTTTTCAGAATTCTTCAGGCTCTTTCAAGTCCTTTTTCCCAACATGTAATCTGGCCATCCTGTTTTTGTGGCTAACTAGTCGTCTGCATCTTGCTGAGTGGCCTCTGTGTTTCTGTTCATGAAGTCTTCTGCTGATAGTCATCTCTGACACACACACACACACACTGGCCCCCCTGATGTCTGTCTCTGATCTGTCAGATAGGCCTTTGGGGGCTTTTTCTTTACCACACTGAGTATTCTTCTCTCATCAGCAGTGGAGGCCTTCCTTGGCCTAGCAGTCCCTTTACGATTACTGAGCTCACCAGTGTGTTCTTTCTTCTAAATCAGGTGGCTGCAGGTTTTCATTCTAACCCTTTTCCTAATCAGTGACCAGGTTTTACTGCTAATTAACTCCTTTTCCCTTAATTTTAATGGCCTTGTTTTTAAGGATTCAGTCCTCTGAATTGATTCTTTTCTTCATTAAATTGCAGCCAAACACAAATGAGACGTGAAACGAGCCAACAGATCACTAGCTAAATTGGGATTTCAAACTCCAACCAATTTCACTCCAACTTTCTTAATGAAAAGCTAATTCTTTCTGTTAAATAAACCCGTTACTTCATTCTATGGCTTGTTGCTGCTCTCTTTGTGCAATAGAAGATATTTCCAAAACAGTTGATTTTCTGTTTTTCTAAGAACCCCGTCAAAATGTTTAGGTGACCTGAGAGATCCATCCATCCATTTTCTAACCCGCTAAATCCGAATACAGGGTCACGGGGGTCTGCCGGAGCCAATCCCAGCCAAAACAGGGCACAAAGCAGGAACCAATCCTGGGCAGGGTGCCAACCCACCGCAGGAAACACACAAACAGGCCAATTTAGAATCGCCAATCCACCTAACCTGCATGTCTTTGGATTGTGGGAGGAAACCCACGCAGACAACATGCAAACTCCACACAGGGAGGACCCGGGAAGCGAACCCAGGTCTCCTAACTGCGAGGCAGCAGCGCTACCACTGCGCCACCGTCTGAGAGAGCAACCTTACTAAATCCTTCACCGTTCTTTATTTTCAGATACTGTGTGTTGGGCACAGGCGAGCTGGTCATGTGGCGGCTCATTTTGTGTCTCATTATTGTTTGGCTGCTAATTAAGGAAAAAGAAACAAGTCATGTTAATTAAAACTAAAGCAAATGAAATTAATTAGCAGCAAAAACTGGTCACTAGTTAAGAAGATGGTTAGAATGAAATCCTGCAGCTACTGTGGCCCTCCAGGACCGGAGTTCGACAATCTAAATGATTTTCCAGACAGTTGATTTTGGTCATCCTCAGGTTTTCCTGATGTCTCTAATGGCTTTATTCTTGTTTTTCAGCCTCATAATGGCTTCTTTGACTTTCATTGGCACAGCTCTGGTCCTAATATTGAACAATGGCAACTACAGACTCCAAAGGGTAGAAGTAGGCCGAGGTATCTTTTGAAGCCATGAACCCCACCTGAGGAATCACAAACACCTGAGACACCAATTGTCTCAAACATTATGGTGCTCTGAAATGGGGAGGGTGGGGGTCATATATAAAAAGTGTTTTAATTTCTAATGCTGTGACCGAAATATATGCAAATCCCCTTAATTGAAGGTCTCCCTTGTGCACTTTAATCCCGATGTCTGAATTATTTAATTTGTAATTTTAAACTTTGGAGCAGAGGGGTAAAGCAAGGAAGAATGCGTCTTTGTCCAAAGGGCGCCGTATTTAACAAATAACATAAGCTACACATGTAAAACTACAGATTAGTGCAGTGGTTCTCAAAATGGGGTGGGCCCGCGCAAAGTAACAAAAAGGGGGCACGAAGATGTGAAAAAAAGAAAACAAGAATCAAAAATATAAAAAATACATCTATTGAAACCAAAACAAATTAACTTAAACTACATTCTGATACTAGAAAAATAAATATAGAGTTAGATAAATGTCGATAAAAGTTAAGTAGGTGTAATAAAATATGCATCTATGATATATCATTAATTAAGAAGGTACAAATTGGTATTAGTGGGCTCCTTTCAAAAAAACGTTAGGGGGCACGATTAAAACTGTTATGAAAACTCAGGTCGCAAATACTTGAAGGTTGAGAAACGCTGGATTAGTGTAAAAATGGATTAATCTTGATCAATCCTAACAGTATATAGTGTGTCCATTAATGTTATCTTTGAGATATGGCCAGTTGACAGTGGAGAAGAGAGAGGAGGTAAGGAGCAGGCGCATTGCCGCACCCACCACATGACAAACCACCTCAGGATCCCAGATTAGGACCCGAGTAAAGTCATGCGATGGGTGACACCTCAGCACCACACGAGTTCAGATGGAGTGGACCAGTGAGAGGTTTTCTATGGTGGCTAGAGTGCCAGTTCTGCCACCATTCCCAAGGTTTTTCCCTGCAGGGCTGGATTCAGATTAACGTCATACCCAGGATGGAGCAATTGTAGGTTAAAAGCAGAGTCACTTGTGGCGTGTACGGGATTTGAACCGGCAACCTTCTGATTACCAGTGCAGATCCATAGCCTCAGAGCCACCACTCCACACAGTGGAAAAGTAAAAACTTCACTCAGCAGTGTCCCTGAAGAATACAATACAATACAATTGTATTTTTGTATAGCCCAAAATCACACATGAAATGCCGCAATGGGCTCTAACAGGCCTTGCCTCTTGACAGCCCCCCCACCCAGCCTTGACTCTTGAAGAAGACAAGGAAAAACACCCAACAAAACCTTTGTAGGGAAAAACACATATGGAAAAACCCTTGGGAAAGGCAACCCACAGAGAGACCCCTTTCCAGGTACGCTGGGCATGCAGTGGGTGTCAAAGAAAGGGGGGTCAATACAATACAACACAACACACAGAACAGAACGCAAGAGTCAGCCTCTGGGGCCGTGATAACGCAAAGTCACAGACAAAGTCAGATACTGTCACAGCTTTGAATACTTAGGTCACCCGGCCACTCACCCCATCATGGCTATTTTAACTCTTTCAGGGCTGATGTCGACTTTAGTCAAAAGGAGGACTTGACGATGGTAATCAACTGTAAACTGTGACAAAACCAACCGTTATGTTTTAGTTGGACTCTCGTTGCTAGAAAGTTAGCTTCATTGGTTTTGACCGAGATTTCCTGCGCTCGTGTGAGTTGTACGGTGCAAACAAGAGCAAAAATGGCAAAAAATATTCAGCCCCCAAAGAGTTCAAATATTATATTTTAAGTCTATGCCGGCTAGTTGCTTTCATTTCTGGCTTTTCCGGCTCCAGATGTCTTTCCCGTGGCCAAGAGAATAATCTGACAGTGTGTGCCACAGCAGGATACTGAGAGGAGGAACAGAATATAGCGGGGTCAATAACAGCTTATAATTATTGGGGTACTCTTTTGGGCACAAAAGTGAGTTTTTTTTTTTCCATGTACGGTTTGGAAATTGTTTGCAGTTGTCCAGCAGTGGTACACATAGGCTTCCATTTTATCAGGCATGTTGTTATCTTTATTCTCCAGGAAAACATGAGAATAAAAAGTTTTACTTGGCAATCACTACAAAGCACATGGATTAAGTAACAGATAGACATCATTATTGGGAAGAGTGTTCGTTTAGAGGAATAAGGGATGTGCATCACAGTGTGCACATGTGAATGAAGCTTTCTGCTGGATGAAGATTTTCTCTTATCAATGCCAAAAGGAATAAGAAGAGAAACAGAAGAGCTGTGTGAGAACGACTGAATGGATGAGAGTATGAGATTCAGAATGAGGAAGATGGCCACTTCCCATAACTATAATCACCGTGATTAGAGCACAGAACTCTCCTTGGACTTGCAAGCTGTGCTTCAGTTAATTGATATTCCAAACTGGAAGGGTTTAGGTTGGCGTTCTTGGCAAGAGCGCCCAGAAGACCTGGCACATGATGTTTAGGCAGACAGGGCAAGAAGGAGCCGCAGCTCCCTGGAGTCTGCGGTAATGCTGCCCAGCCTATGGATGTGCCAATGTCAGCAGGGCAGGACTGGATAGAGGGAGTAAAAGATGGTGGGAGGTATTGGGGAGGTGGTGGTGGGGGGTGATGCTGCTCTCATATTTCACAGAAGGAATGGCAAACTCGAGGAAATCCCTTGTCCGTCTAACAGGCAAGAACACAAAGCCATCATGCAGGCTGCCAGGGCTTATCAGCAGGCACGCAGGCACGAGCGCAGAGGGTTAAATAAAGAGCTGCGTGTGGTGCCAGAGATTAGCAGCGACTTCCCAGAATTTGAATTTGCCTTTGTTCTGCCGAACTCCTCATTTGAAGATAAAATTAAAATTTTAGGGAGTTAGTTCAATCCATAGCCAGTTATCACACAGCGCCAGCTGACCCTCTGCAGAACAGTGCCCACTCTCAGCTCCTTTGACTGGACATTTTGGGCAAAAGCCCTCTTGGGCAGATGGCAGGTGAAAAGGATTTCTGAGCAGGTGCTACTAAAGCTGATACCTGATCTTGTTCTCTTGTTTCCACCAGCAGCTTCATGCAAGAGTGGCGTTTGGGGGTGGCAAGTGGGGCGACCGACCCAGACCCTGCACCACCTAATGGGGCCCCGCTTAGGAGGTCTGCGTGTCCCATTCAAGTGGATTTGTCGAGTTATATTCTCCAGTATATAAATATGTATTTGAGATGCTTCTAAGAGGAACCCTTTTAAAATCCCTCTTCAAGGTAAAATTCCGTCCATGTACGTCTTTGAAAACATTCCATAGTCCACCTTCATCGCCCGAAAATGGTCCCTTTCTAATATAGGCATAGCCCGTTAGTCACTGGGATGGCTTCTCCTATCAATAGAAAAAGACATTGCATCCAGATTAGACTTTGAAGATGTCATCAACGACTTTTCCAATCGGAAGGCAGGAAACGTGGATTTTCGTCTCTGAACCTGGAAAGTGGTAACAGATTTCATGAAGATACCTCTACGTTAATTCACACTGCCTGTCGAAACACTGAAACTCACATTTTATTTGTAGGCTATAAACATGTCCGAATATTAATGCACAAAAACGTAACCGGCTGACATGACATGAACGTGAATTATGACTATGACATCCTGTAATATTGGGTCCTTTTCTAGAAGAGGCCCTGCTAATTTCAACATGCCACATTTCGTATAGTCGTGGTATTGTCATGAATTATAAATTGCACTTTTTTAATAGATTATATCGTTACCAGTAACGGCGCACAGCACTATAACATGCAGTGAATACACTTGACTTATAGTTTTCATCCTCTTTCTCTGTACGTTTAGCATTGGGTTGCTCAGAGGTTGATGTGCTTGCTGCTTCTTGAGCAGCTCTCCTTTTCTTCACCCTAGCGGGCCGCTTCTTCTCTTCTTTCATCGGCATCTTTTCGCGTTAAAATTAATTGAATCAGTGTTTGTGATGCAATTACTTAGTACGTTTTCTTTAATTTTTCACTTAAGCTGACACTTAAGTCTTCAATCTGCCTCAAGAATGATTTAAGATATGAAGAGGAAGCGGAAGTGATGGTGAAGGTGGTAGGGATGAGAATGGCGGCCATACACATGTGCTTCATGGCCGCCCTGCTGGCCACTGCCAAGAGTTGATTCTATAATAAAATAAAAAATCGAATAGCCTTGGAGGTAAATCATCACCCTGAAAGCGGGCAGTAGATGTCACGTAGTATATGTGTACCAAATTTCATGTCAATATGTCAAACGGTTTGCGAGCTGCAGGTGATTTCATATCCTGGACAGACAAACAAACAGCCAGGGAAGCGTATTATATAAGAAGATGTTGAGCTTTTTGTATAACCTCCCATTAATTTTGTCATTTTAGGCCATGTTGAATCATTCTGCACACCCTTATGGTAAAGAGTAAACCAACAGGGATCTTCATCCACAATGAATAGGAGGACTTGAAGTTATGCAGGACACATCAACCAATCCCAGGGTCTCACCCTCTAATGGGGTCAAAGTTACACCTTTTCACAAACCTTCAAAACAAATGAGGATCGGTAATAAAGGCATAGCCCTGTGGTGGGCTGGCACCCTGCCCGGGGATTTGTTCCTGCCTTGTGCCCAGTACTGGCTGGGATTGGCTCCAGCAGACACCCGTTACCCTGTGTTAGGACATAGCGGGTTGGATAATGACTGACTGACTGAATATAGGCAGGTGGAGTGTCATTTTATACTTTTTCGAGATAGCTGATCACAAATCTATACATATAAAGGAGAGTCGGGATCTGAGAGACTGTGTTTGTGTGTTTGTGGAGGGATTGAGAGTTAAGGTGGGTGGAGGAGTCATGTGATCATCTCCCCTCCCATTCACTTCATTTCGCTCCGAGCTGAGCTCTGCAGCTGACGTGGTCTTACCGTTCTTTTTCCTTAGTGTTTAGTCCTCTCTCTTTTACTGATTTATATAAAGGAGAGTTGGGATCCGAGAGACTGTGTTTGTGTGGTTGTGGAGGGATTGAGAGTTAAGGTGGGTGGAGGAGTCATGTAATCATCTCCCCTCCCCTTCACTTCATTTCATTCACTTCATTTAGCTCTGAGCTGAGCTCCACTGAGCTCCGCAGCTGACGCGGTCTTGCTGTTCTTTTTCCTTAGTGTTTAGTCCTCTCTCCTTTACTGATTTACTGTTTACTAGATGCAGTACTTACTGAATAGTATTTTTTCCTTTAGTGTTTCTACTTAGTGTTTCTTAGTGTTTAGTAGACGCGGTGTGCCGTGTTCCCAGCGTGTTGCGTTTACTGTTACTTTTACTTCATTTTTGTACTTTAGTGTTTAGTAGACGTTTACTTAATCTCAATTACTGTTGTTTTTTACTGTTATTCCCGGCGCTGCTGCCCTTTTTAATTTTATCTCATTTAGTGTTTGGTAGACTTTTACTTTATCTCATTTACTGTTGTTCCCAACGGTGTTGCCGTTTTTCCCGTTTCTATTTTTTATGTAGCATGTTCACGAATTAGTCATAGAGAAAATTTACATATTTTGGCTCTAGGAGGACAAACCAAAAATGCTGTATATAAAGAAGCTCTATAAGTCGCATGTAGATACATAATTATTCCAACTACAGCGACTGCAGCGAAGCGCACGTGATCTGCTAGTATAATAATATTTTTGATATTTGATTCTTTACCGGTGAGCCTAGCCCTCCAAGTGCCACTCCCAAAAGGTTAAAAATGACAAATCTGAAACATTAACATGTAGGGTATCATTTTAGATTATTTCAGAATTTCAAATACAATGTTATTTTTGATTTTTGTTTGTATTGCAATTGAAAATATTATAAAATTGATAATAAAAATCATCACCCTCAAAGCGGACAGTAGATGTCATGTAATATATTTGTACCAAATTTCAGGTTTGTGAGCTACAAGTGATTTAAAATCAGCCAGCTAGACAGACAAACAGACAGCCATGGTAGAGTATTATATATAGAAGATATTTTGATAAAGTCCGTGTGTTATCTTGCAAAAATTTAGCTGAATATTGTAATGAGAAAATCTGGTGTACATTAACATTGTTTTTATTAAATTTGTGCGCAAATTTATACAGTCCACACATTCCTCTAACAGCGTGGGATTGGTCAGTCTTAGGCCACGCCCACCCCTAAGGCCGCCTTTGACTCCAAATTAAGGCTCACACCTTGCCTCCTCATTCACTGATCAGACAGGTCCTCGAGGAAGGTGCTGGTGTCCAAAAAGCTAGAGAGATCTGGAGGAGTCATTTGGAAATCTCCTCAAAAGGCTTCATTTTAATGGGCAGCCAACTTTAAAGCAAACCCTGTCCACACAGACAAACAAGAAACTGGGGCAGCTTCTGCCATGCAAGGGAATGGGTCTGATGAGACTTGGTAGCCCAGCTGGCAAAGAAAGGGCAAAAACCATGTCTTGGCACGAACCAAGATGAACCAATGAAATGAAGTCTTTGTTTTATATCGCTCCTTGAACAGCAACTGCTCTTTCAAAGTGCTTCATGAAAGCTCAAGAATGGGAAATTTAGAAAAAGGCTAAGCAGTAAAAAAGAGAAGCTTCAGGGGTGACCTGCAGATTAGAGACGAAAGGCTGAGGAGGACAAGCAATTTAAGGTGAAAATAAATCAGAAGCTGAATAAACCAAAACTCTTCGTGAGAGAATTCCAAGTGACAGTTGTGTTAAATTCGGTGTTAAAGCGTCTCCATCAATCAGCCTCATCAAATTGTTTACAGTGTGGTGATAATTGCTGCGAAGTGATCTGAAGCTCCAATACGTCACATTGTTAGTCAAACCGGACATTTTACAATTTCAAAACCAACATGTAGCCTCAAAGAAACAAGTTCATTAAATAAATGACTTATTCATTTCCAGATTAATTGCATCAATTGTTGAGGGAAATGAGAAAATTGATAAAGGCCGTCAGTAACAACAATCTTAAAATAGCAAACACGGATGCGGATGAAAAGGTGAGGAGGCAAAATATTTCACCCCACAAGTATGAAAGTTTGCATGTCATGAAAGAGAAGTGTTCATGAAAGGAACTTTTTTTATATTAGTGGACAAGTTAATATATTCTAAACGCCTAAATTATTAACCTTGATTCACACGTACATCCGGTGGTACTTTCCTATTTGACATTCAGTCACCACAGGTGTCTCATGCTACCCTTGATGCTCAGTAGCACTTTATTGTCACAGAGATGTTTCTGCAGCACATTAAGAATGGCTCAGGATGGCTACCTCAACCTCAGTGCCTTAGCAGGGGCTAGAAGTGGCTCCACACACACCTTCATCGAGGTTTCTGTCCACCTTTGCATCTCATTCCTCTGAAAGGCCTACACTTCAGAATACCTCAGCAAAGGCCAAGGGCCACTTCTGTTGGGATTGAAGGATGTGACGTTCCAAACCTAGACAGCTGCCTTTAAGAGGGGCTGCTAACAGAAGCCAAGGGCCTCTTAATGAGTTGCAAATATCATCATTTTTAATGCGTATATTCCAACTCCAAGCTGTATTAACTTGAATGCTTATTGGAATTAAGCACGTCAGGTGATGTGTATTTGTGTAATGAGGGAGGGTGTGGCCTAAGGAGATCAACACCCTATATCAAGGTGTGCAGAATTATTAGGCAGCTAGTTTTCCTCGGGCAAAATGGGCCAAAAAAGAGATTTAACTGACTCTGAAAAGTCAAAAATTGTAAAAAGTCTTTCAGAGGGATGCAGCACTTTTGGAATTGCTAAGATATTGGTGTGTGATCACAGAACCATCAAACATTTTGTTGCAAATAGTCAACAGGGTCGCAAGAAACGTGTTGAGAACAAAAGACGCAAATTATCTGCCAAAGATTTGAGAAGAATCAAACGTGAAGCTACCAGGAACCCATTATCCTCCAGTACTTTCATATTCCAGAGCTGCAACCTACCTGGAGTGCCCAGAAGTACAAGGTGTTCAGTGCTCAAAGACATGGCCAAGGTAAGGAGGGCTGAAACCCAACCACCACTGAACAAGAAACAGAAGTTGAAACGTCAAAACTGGGCCAAGAAATATCTGAAGACAGATTTTTTTCAAAGGTTTTATGGACCGATGAGATGAGAGTGACTCTTGATGGACCAGATGGATGGACCTGTGGATCAGTAATGGCACAGAGCTCCACTCCAACGTGGAGGTGGGGTACTGGTATGAGCTGGTATTTTTAAAGATGAGCTAGTTGGACCTTTTTGCATTGAAGATGAACTCAAAATCAACTCCCAAACCTACTGCCAGTTTTTCGAAGACACTTTCTTCAAACAGTGATACAGGAAAAGACCATGATTTTTATGCAGGCCAATGCTCCATCACTTGCATCGAAGTTCTCCACTGCGTGGCCAGCCAGTAAAGGCCTTAAAGATGAAGGAATAATGACATGGCTCCCCTTCCTCATCTGACCTAAACCCTATCGAGAACTTGTGGGCACTTCTTAAACGCTAGATTTACGGGGGAGAAAAACAATACACCTCTCTGAAGAGTGTCTGGGAGGCTGTAGTCACTGCTCCACAAAAAGCTGATCGTCAACAGATCAAGAAACTGACAGACTCCATGAATGGAAAGGCTTATGACTGTTATTGGAAAGAAGGGTGGCTATATTGGTCATTCATTGATTGATTGATTTTTTGAAATGTCAGAGATGTTTATTTGTAAATTTTGAGGTGTTTTTTTATTATTCTCACTATAACAGATGAAAATAAACAAGTGAGATGGGAAAATTTTCATTTTTCCTTTAGTTGCATAATAAATCTGCACACTAATAGTTGCCTAATAATTGTGCTCACATATGTATTCCCCTGATGATGTTCACACTCACATTTCCGTTGTGAAACATTCAGGTTTCGGTTTATTAACATTTTGGATTGACTGATAGCACTGTGTTTGTTCCATATTAAAATTAATCCTCAAAAATACAACTTGCCTAATAATTGTGCACACAGTGTATGGCTGTCCGCACTCATATCACTACCCCTGAAGGAATGTAACCTAAATGAGAACACTCATCGGTCATTACTAAATGTGAGTATACAAGAGACCGTCCTTTCAGAGGAGCAAGGGATGTGTATCACAGTTCTCTACTGACCCAGTGTGCACGTGTGAATGAAGCTCTCTGCTGGATGAACATTTGTTCCATCAATGTACCTAAAGCATAAAGGAATACAAAGAGGAAGAGAAGTGCTTGGTGAGAAAGGATGAATGGGTGAGGGTATGAGATTCAGAAAGACAAAGTGATATTCACCACGATTAGAGGATAGAACCATCTATGAACCTGCAAGCTGAACTCTAGTTAAGTTATATTCCAAACTGGAAGGGATTAGGTTGGCAAGAGGGCCCAGAAGACCTGGTACATGATGTTTAGGCACACAGAGCAAGAAGGAGCCCCAGCCCAGCCTGTAGATGTGACATGTCAGTAAACAAGAGAACTTCAACTAAGTAATACTCCAGAATTATTTCATTTAATCATTACTTAAGTTTACTTGCAGACAAACCAGTCATAAATAAATGTTAAATATTAAACACAATGAGAACAACCCAAACATTTCAAATCAAAGTCACACAGCAAGCTTTATATCAGGCTGAAGCTTTAGTTACAGAAATCTTTGTGTTCCTAAGCCAGGTGTGATGTCTGGGAGCTGAGGGATGGTAAACAGAGCTGATCCTCTCACTAGCAGTGGTGATGTCTCTCAAAATGCCTTTTAAAATCCCTTTCCTTTATAGCAAGGTAGGCAATGTCGGTCCCGGAGAGCTGCAGTGGCTGCAGGATTTTGTGCCAACCCAATTGCTTAATTAGAAACCAGTTCTTGCCAGTCTCAGACCTTATTTAATCTTATGACTTGTTAGTTTGAAATGTTTGGTTCTTATAACATCCATTTTATTTCTTTTCCAAGGATATCACCCAAATGATTTGAAGCCTAAGGCAGATCATTTTCATTCTGTCATATTTTTCTCTTAAGTTTTTATTAATTGATATAGTCAGGGCCATCTTATCAACATTATAGGCCCCCGGGCAAAGCAGTGCACTGGGACCCCCTATCTATACAACCACTCAGCAAGTCACAACATACACAGATTAGCGTGCAGCCCTCGGACAACCGCCCAGCGTGCCCATGCGTTAAGAAGGCCCAGGAAATACAGGAGTGTATGATGACTCCATAAAGGAGGTGTAAATGGAAGCACGCTAGATGGAGAACTGCTGGCTCCTTTGTCATTTACATCTGATTCCTAATAAGAAGTCATTAAAAACAGTGAATGGAGCTGTTTAAGACTGAAATAAGCAATTAAAGTTGGGGTACCTTAACAAGCGAGACCACCAAAATGAAGGATCAGAATGTCACTTGATCAATAAGGGCTTCATCAGCAATTGGACAATTTATAAGATTCCATGGTCTGGGTAATTGTTAGTTAAGTAAATTTCCCTCAGGATCAATAAAGTATCTATCTATCTATCTATCTATCTATCTATCTATCTATCTATCTATCTATCTATCTATCTATCTATCTATCTATCTATCTGTCTGTCTGTCTGTCTGTCTGTCTATCTATCTATCTATCATATAGTGCCTTTCTTATCTATCTATCTATCTATCTATCTATCTATCTATCTATCTAGATAACCATGAAGCATGTTAACCATAAAGTTCCAAGCCCCCATTTCACATCTTACAAGCTTTTACCCACTTGGTTCGATTATCCAAGCTTAAACACATTCATTCTCCTACAGACCTTTGTTGGTTGGCAGCTGACGTACTGAAAGACCACCACCTTCATTTGAGAGCCCTGTGGTTCACTCCACAACCGAGCACGAAAGAGCATGTGTGGCAGTTCAGCTCCTCTCTTCATCTTCCAACACTACTTTTCTTCAAAATAAGTGGATTATAGATTGACCTACGCCACTGAGCCACAACTTGTGTCAGGCTCATTTTGGCATCACAGATGTCTTGTGCATTAATGGAATGTCACAATTAAGAAAAGCAGCTTTATTCTTGATGGGTGCCCTTATTGCAATATGAGTGCTGTTAGTTGCTCTGATTAGGTTAGGATAACTGAACACTGCTGCAAATGTACTTTTTATGTTGGCAGTATTTTATGTGGGTGTGTTTATGTTACATTTTCTTGTATGTATAACCAGACCACATGAAAACAGTATGTTGGAGTGAAGCTTAGCTGAGATGTTCCTGACCTGTCGGCCAGTTCCCTGAAAAGTGAGAACAGGTTGCTGACATAAATTGACAAAAAACCAAACATGTTTTGTGCAAATATGCAGAATTAATAAGCTCTAAAAATTTAACAAAAATTCAGTCTGTGCATCATAATCATTACATATGTACGTCACCAAACATTATAATAGCCACTCAGTGGTATGAATTACTTGTGTGAGTCGTCATTTAGCTGGTTTGGCTAGATTTCCCCACTTGACCAAAGGTGTTGTCATTTCCCCATTTCTCTAAAATGTTGTGAATGCATGGGTCAGAGTTGCTATAAATATATACGTGTTTTCCCATCAAGTTGTCTTTTATAAATCTCAACTTTTGCTTAGAAAGTTGCGTACCGTATATACTCGTGTATAAGTTGGGTCTTGAAACCTGAAAAATCGATCATAAAATCAGACCCCGACTTATACGCTTGTTCAAAAATACGACACATTTTTGTTTTTACCTTTTCTTGCCTCCTCCAATCTCACATCAGTTTCTCAGACACGTTGAATTTTGTGGCAGCAGAGCAGTTACCAATTTCTTTTGCCACTTCAATGACTTTAATTGAAACCAGCTTCATATTTTGTTCTGATCGAACGCTACATCGCTGATAAGGAATGCTCTTATGATAAAGGTGTGTGAGGGTGTGAGATTAATAAACACACATCAGTGCAAACGTCACTTTGGAGTAGTTTGGGTATTACCGTGTGGTCACGTAGGCACAATACATAGAAAAAGAAAGGGTGTGTGCCCCATGGTTACTCTCTCAGGTGGGGGTTAGCATATCATATTCTCTGGGAACAACAGCGTAAGTTTTCCACATTCGACTTATTTGACTGACATTATAAAATACCAGAAATTATACGGTAAAATCAAGCCCAGACTTAAATTAATTTAACTTAAATGCGAGTATATACGGTATACACATTTTCTGGCCTCTTTTCGTCCATATACAGAGGGGTATATGATATTATTCATCTTGATTTTCAGAAGGCGTTTGGTAAGGCAACCTATGAGAGGAGGGTGATCAAATTACAAGAAGTGGGACTTCAGGACACAGTCCCTAACCCTAATTTTATAAATCTGAAATCAGTCTCTCAGTAATGATTCAGTTAATTCTACATTATCTGCTGTTCCACCTAGTTTAATCTCATCTGCAAGTTTAAGCAGATTGTCATTAATTTTCTTTTCCAGATTGTAAGGTATCACGTCCTAGTGAGCAGAATGACTTCCAGCCTGTTGCTCTGACGTCACATCTGATGAAGACCATGGAGCGGCTACTGCTTCACCACCTGAGGCCACAGGTCCGCCACGCCCTCGACCCTCTGCAGTTCACGTACCAGGAGAAGGTGGGAGCGGAGGATGCTATCATATGCTACACGATCCCTCTCCCACTTGGACAGAGGCAGTGGTGCTGTAAGAATTATGTTTTTGGACTTCTCTAGTGCCTTCAACACCATCCAACCTCTGCTCCTTAGAGACAAGCTGACTGAGATGGGAGTAGACTCACACCTGGTGGCATGGATTGTGGTCTATCTTACAGACAGAACTCAGTATGTGCGTCTTGGGAACTGCAGGTCTGACATTGTATTCAGCAATATAGGGGCGCCGCAGGGGACTGTACTTTCTCCGGTCCTGTTCAATCTATATACATCAGACTTCCAATATAACTCGGAGTCCTGCCATGTGCAAAAGTTCGCTGATGACACTGCTATCGTGGGCTGCATCAGGAGTGGGCAGGAGGAGGAGTACAGAAAGTTAATCAAAGACTTTGTTAAATGGTGCGACTCAAACCACTTACACCTTAACACCAGCAAGACCAAGGAGCTGGTGGTGGATTTTAGTAGGCCCAAGCCCCTCATGGACCCTGTGAACATCAGAGGTGACTGTGCAGAGAGTACAGACCTATAAATAACTTGGAGTGTAGCTGGATGACAAATTGGACTGGACTGCCAATACTGATGCTCTATGTAAGAAAGGTCAGAGCCGACTATACTTTCTGAGAAGGTTGGCATCCTTCAACATCTGCAGTAAGATGCTGCAGATGTTCTACCAGACGGTTGTGGCGAGTGCCCTCTTCTACGCAGTGGTGTGTTGGGGTGGCAGCATAAAGATGAAAGACGCCTCACGCCTGGACAAACTTGTTAAGAAGGCAGGCTCCATTGTAGGATTAAAGTTGGACAGTTTAACATCTGTGGCAGAGCGACGGGCATTAAGCAAACTCCTGTCAATCATGAAGAATCCACTGCATCCACTAAACAGTGTCATCTCCAGACAGAGGAGTAGCTTCAGTAACAGACTAGTGTCACTGTCCTGCTCCACTGACAGACTAAGGAGATCGCTCCTCCCCTACACTATGCACTCTTCAATTCCACCTGGGGAGTAAATGCTAATTTTAATTTTATTTTTATTTTTTCATTTTATTACTATTTAATTTAATATTGTTTCTTTGTATCAGTATACTGCTGCTGGATTATGTGAATTTCCCCTTGGGATTAATAAAGTATCTATCTATCTATCTATCTATCTATCTATCTATCTATCTATCTATCTATCTATCTATCTATCTATCTATCTATAATATAGTGCCTTTCTTATCTATCTATCTATCTATCTATCTATCTATCTATCTATCTATCTGTCTATCAATCTATCTATCTGTATATAGTGCCTTTCTATCTATCTATCTATCTATCTATCTATCTATCTATCTATCTATCTATCTATCTATCTATCTATCTATCTTGTCTTGCTGTTTCTCTGTGTGTCGATTGCTTTGGTCTGGAGTGGAAATGGCCTTTGTGCTAGCAGGAGAGTGAGTTGAGTTTAGCTTTTTCTTTTTTCCTTTTTTTTCTTTTATTTCTTTTTTCTAGTCATTTCTCTTAATTCTTTGCTGTGTTATTTATATATAGTCATTATTTCAAGTTTATTTAGTGTTTTTTTTTAAAAGAAGTGGCTAGGATGGCTGTGTCCCGAGGGATACAGCCAGGCCTTTGCCACATGGCTTGAAAAACTTAGCAGAAGAAATGGCATCAAATTGATTGTTGATCCAGTAGTTTCAGTAGAGAAGTGTGTTACTGAAATTGGAAAAATAATTGGATGTAAAAACATTATTTCTGCTTCAAGAATGAATAAGGCTGTCGTGATATTTCTAAATGAAGAGGCCTTAGTTCACCAACTGGTTCAGGAAGGCCTAGTCATTAATGGAACCCTCATTTCTGTTTTGCCGCTTTCAACTCCTGCAAAGAGGATTATAATCTCTAATATTCCTCCTTTCTTGAAGAATGAACTGCTACGTACTGAATTGAGAAGGTATGGCGAGATTATTTCTGACATTACTATGATTCCTTTGGGGTGTAAACAGCCAGAATTAAAACATGTGGTCTCATTTAGGAGACAGGTTTTTATGCTCCTCAACAGAGGTTACAATGAGTTAGATGTTGCTCTGAAATTCAAAGTAGATGGATGTGATTATATTGTGTTTATATCTTCTGATTCAATGAAATGTTTTAAATGTGGCCGTGCAGGGCACAAAGCAGTTGACTGTAAAAGAGCTGATTGTAGTCATGCTATGGGTGGAAACACAAATGCAGTGAGCGAGTCAGATATAGAGGATGAGTCTGAAGACTCGACTCGATGCTGAAGATCAGCAGATTGTTGTCTGTGAGGTATCCACAGGTACTCTTAGCTCGACTGTAGGAAGTTCTGATAATCAGATACCCAGTTGTAGCTCCACAGTTGAAAGGAGTGAAATAAAGAAAGCTGAGACAAAAATGCCTGAAGTGGATGGATCGGCCGAGGCCGAGTTGAAGTCCTCTACTGTGAATATAAATCAGGATGAAGAAAAGGGCCAAGCTAAGACCGAGGTTATGCAGCCTGTCATTGAAACGACACCAACTGAGGTGGATGACATTGAAGGTCTGAATGCTGCCGCTGCTACCTGTGAGCCATCTAAGGTGGATGAGCAGACCGAGGCCAGTCCTGAGTCCACAGTCCACAGTGAAACTGCTTGCCCTCTCTTAAATGTCAAAGCTGTGGCAGAAACTGAACCAGGCACTAATTCAGGCAGTGCAGTTAGGGAAGAAAAAGCTGGAATTGTTGAGGAAATGAATGTGAAGAAGAATGGACGACACTCCCCAGAAAGAGGAAAGAAACCTCAGACGGTGGAGTAGGAGCCAAGAGAAGTAACAAAATGAACCTGACAGAGGGGGCTGACGTGTCTTTAAAGAATCGTCTTCTAAGTACCAGAGAGGTGACAATTAGCCCAGAGTGTGAGGGGAGTCAGCAGGGTGGTGAGGACAGTGACTCTTGTATGTCAAGTGACAATTTAACTGGCACTCTTGGAAAACGAGTACAGCACTGAAAGCATTCTGAGCTTTCTGGATTTTCTTGAAGGCAAAAGGAAGGTGAATGTTGTAGAACATTTTCCTGACCTGGAACTTTTTTTGGTTTCAGCCAAGCGAGTTATGCGCAATGCTGTTCCTTTGGGAATGGAAAGAAAAGAATTTAATCGGTTAAAGAATGTTATCAGCAAAGTTAGAAAGTCTCTCACCTCCAGCACATAATGGCTCCACACCAGCTCCTCTCTTTTTCATTAGTTAAAGTTCTTCTTGTCATTGCTGCTCCGTTTCTTTTCTTTCTAATGCCTGTTTTCTCTTTGGGCTCTTTGAACGTTAACGGCTGCAGAGACTCCTTAAAGAGAGCCGTACTTTTCAATATTTGGAACAGAAAAACTAGATGTTACTTTTCTTCAAGAAACTCATACTGACCCAATGAATGAGTCGGAGTGGCAGAGGGACTGGAGTGGGACATCGATTCTGAGCCACGGCTCCAGTGCCAGTGCAGGGGTAGCAGTGCTCTTCAGTAAGGCGTTTCTCCCGGAGTCCATTGACTGTTTTGAGCAAATTAAAGGTCGTCTCATGAAGGTCGTTGTACGTATTCAGGGGAAAAACATTATTTTCTTAAATGTCTACGCTCCAAATGAAGGCAAAGAGAGAATTTCTTTTTTTCTTTTGTTAAAAGATGTGCTAGCTGAGTGCAGTTCAGAGGACGTTGTGTTCTTAGCTGGCGATTTTAATTGCACTGAAAATGCAGAGATGGACAGGAATGGAGCTGAGCCTCACCCGGGTCAGTCAAGGTGTTGCAGTCGGTCCTTCATCAGCAAGAACTTGTGGATGTGTGGAGAGAGTCGAACCCAATGGCGAGACAGTACACATGGCTCAAGGCCTCCAGTGGCATGTTATCCATGGCAAGGCTGGACAGGATTTATACGTTACGGCACAATCTGAACCTCATTTTGGGCTCTTGTCTTCTGCCCACAGGGTTTTCAGACCATAGTTTAGCTCTCACTCGTTTCTCTTTGGGGTCTGAGCGTAATTTTAAATCATTCTGGCACTTTAATACTAAACTTCTTAAAGACTCTCTATTTCTTCAACACTTTCGTCTCTTTTGGGACAAATGGAGACTCAGCAAAAATGAATTCTCATCTCTGAAGCAATGGTGGGACGTCTCCAAGGTCCAAATTAAACTCTTTTGCCAGTTTTATTCTGAACATTCTTCTAGAAAGGTCACCATGGCCATTAAAGAACTGGAAGAGGACATTGGGATAATTCAAACCAAACTGGAAACCGGTTTTAATGCCAATTTGCTTGAGTCTCTAAAAGACAAAAAAGATTCTCTGAGGTCCCTACTGGATGAACAGGTGAAGGGCGCCATTGTCAGGGGGAGATTCCAGAATATTTCCCAAATAGACGCCCCTACGCAGTTTTTCTTTTCATTGGAGAAGAAGGTTGCTCAGGCAAAAATCATTCACTGTCTGAAAACTGCAGATGGGACTGAAATGACGGAGACCGAGGAGATCCGGAATTTGCCTTAAAATTTTACAAAGACTTATTCTCTGCAGAAACAGTGGACTTATCTTCAAATACAGAAATTTTCTTTAATGACCTACCACAGCTGACTCCATCCACCAAGGAAGAGCTCGACCTGCCACTATCACTGGAGGAGCTCACTAGAGCTCTTGGGAGTTTAAATCAGAACAAAGCCCCTGGGATCGATGGACTTCCCGTCGAATTCTACAAGTCCTTTTGGGATATCATGGGTAAGGACTTCCTGACTGTGTTTGTGGAGAGCATCAGGGATAAAGAACTTCCTGTGAGTTGTCGGAGAGCAGTTTTGACTCTTTTACCTAAAAAAGGGGATCTCTGCAACATAAAAAACTGGCGACCGGTCAGCCTGCTCTGCTCAGACTATAAAATCTTTTCTAAAGCGCTGGCTCTTCGCCTGAGGACTGTCATGAACTGCTTGGTGGCCTTGATCAGTCATACTGTGTCCCTGAACGATGTATTTTTGATAACATTTTCTTTGTGCGGGATTTGGTATCTGCCTCTGAGATTTTTGGTTTTAAGGCGGGTCTCATCTCACTGGATCAAGAGAAGGCCTTTGATCGGGTAGACCACCAGTATTTATTTACAGTTCTAAAGAGGTTTGGTTTTGGTGAGACCTTTCTAGGATATATTAAATTAATGTACACGAATGTGTTTAGTGTTTTAAAAATTAATGGAGGGTTGGGAGCCCCATTTTCTGTTACAAGGGGCATTCGTCAGGGGTGTGCACTCTCCGGTATGCTATACTCGCTGTCCATAGAGCCCCTGCTCCACAGACTTCGCCAATGTCTTCACGGCCTGTCATTGCCTGTGTGTCCCACTGCATCTTTTAAGGTGGTGGCATATGCTGACGATGTCACAGTTGTCGTCACTGAACCTGATGATGTTGTCCTGCTGCAGGACTGTTTACAGGTGTTTCAAACGGTGTCATCTGCCAGGGTCAACTGGTCCAAATGTAATGCCTTTCTGATGGGCAACTGGGACTGTCCTCCCCCAAACCTCCCAAGTGGTCTAACATGGAACTCTAAGGTATTTAAACATCTGGGAATTTACATTGGGAAGTCTGGAGCCACAGCTGATAACTGGGAGGGCTTAATTGATCAAATTCAGGGGAGACTGAAGAAATGGAAATGGGTGGTCGCCAAGCTCTCTTTTCGGGGTAGGGTGCTAATTATTAATAATTTAATTGCTTCAATGCTTTGGCATAAATTTAGGTGTGCAGATCCTCCGTTTGGCTTTAAAAGAAATTCAGGGATATTACTAGATTTTTTTTGGGATAAACTTCATTGGGTTAAACGCAGTGTGATACATCTGCCTGTGGATGAAGGTGGTCAGGGCTTGGTGGACATTCTGAGTAGAATTGAAGCTTTTAGGCTGACAGATTTACAACGTCTCTTGTATGCCCCTCAGCCTTTACTGTGGAGGAGTTTAGCATTCGCTTTTTTTCACAGGGTCGGAAATCTCAATTTTGATTTGCAACTCCTTTTCATTGATATCAAGCGATTGGCGCTATCTGTGCTGCCCACCTTTTACCGCAACATGTTATTGATTTGGCACACCAAAACGAACAGAGTGGGAATTAATCTGGACTCAGTCTTCTGGTTACTTGAAGAACCGGTAATATGGAATCCAGTCTTGGAGTTTGACTCGGTTAGTTTAAACTCACTGCTAATGAACAAAGGCTTTACCAAAGTAGCCAACTTTATTGATCCAGTCAGCAACCAGTGGAAGTCTGGGGCAGCTGTGGCACATGAGCTCGGGATTAGGTCTGTCCGTCTTGGGGGGTCGATAATCAACAAACTTAAAGTCTCTTTAGTGCAATTGGGTGCAGGTCCTCTGTGTGAGGATTATATCTCTGGAGATCTTATAAAAGAGGCAGAACCTCCTGAATGTATCATTACAATTAAACCAAATGTAAAAGATTTTATCAGTTCTAATAACTCCATTTTAACAATTAATCACATAAATGGAATTTCGTTCCAAAATTTGTCAAAAAAAATTGTATGACTGGTGTCTTAAAGTGTCCCATTTTATGTATTTGAAAGACATGACTGATACCCTGTGGAGGAACACTCTGTGTCTGCATGACACGACATCTCCAGCATGGAGGACTTTATATAAACCGCCAATTGAGAAAAGAGTTGGGGACCTGCAGTGGAGGATCCTACATGGAGCAATAGCCACCAATTCATTTTTAAAAACCATTGGTGCCAGCACAACAGATCAGTGTCCATTCTGCCTTCAGAAAGAAACAATTTATCATTTATTTCTGTATTGTACCAGATTACAACCACTGCTGCATTTTCTTGATTTATTGTTCAAGGATTTGGGAATTATATTTAATAACCTCATTTATATTTTTGGAATGTCTGTGTCAAAACTTTGTAAAGACAATGTTTACTTGGCAATTTTTGTTAGGCCAGGCCAAGATGGCAACGTTAAAAACGAGAAGAAATAGAGATAAAGATCAGAAAACTACTGATGCTCTGTTAATGTTTAAGGTCCTCCTTCAAAGAAGATTGAGAATCGAATTTGAATATTTTAAACTTATTAATCAATTAGATATATTTAGAGAAATTTGGGCTGTAAATGATGTTTTATGCTCCTTGGAAGATGAATGTCTAGTCTTAAAGTATGAGTAGGAAAAGTGTGTTATTAAATGTTGTTTAATTTTGACTGTTAATTTAAATGCAATTATGTTATAATTGTTAATAAAGGTCTGTTTAAAATTAAATTATCTATCTATCTATCTATCTATCTATCTGTCATAGTACCCTTTCTATCTATCTATCTATCTATCTATCTATCTATCTATCTATCTATCTATCTATCTATCTATCTATCTATCTATCTATCTGTCATAGAGTACCCTTTCTATCTATCTATCTATCTATCTATCTATCTATCTATCTATCTATCTATCTATCATATAGTGCCTTTCACATATCTATCTATCTATCTATCTATCTATCTATCTACAGTATATTCAAATCAGCAGCAGCTACACATCGGGGATATCAGTCTTAACGTCACCTAATTCTGAACAAGTTCCCCTCGCCACAATCCTTTCTTCCAGTTGTTTTAACCAATTTTTCACTCATCTGCAGACTGTGCCCTGAAGTAATTTGATCACTTTCGTCTCATATGTTACCTTACCAAACACCTTCTGAAAATCAAGATGAATAATATCATATACCCCTCTGTTATCGCCTACTTTTGCTGCTTCTTCATAGAATTCTAGCACGCTGGTGAAACACGTCTTGCCTGACCCCATGCTGGCTGCTCACTAACACTCCTGTCCTTGCTCCATGTTGTTCAGTCTTATCCTTAATCGTAGCTTACATTAACTTGCTCACACAGGACCAGTTTAGAGGGTCCAGATAGCCAAACACACACACACATCTCTGCAGAAGGGAGAGGCCCGGAGAGAAAGCTTTGCAGAAACTGGGCAATGTGCAGACTTAGCAGTCTTTACGTTACTCAGTGCCTTTCCATCCTCAGCAATGTTGAGTCTTACCATTTACCTACCGTAGCTGCTGATATTGAACTCTACGCTTTATGCAGCACCTTTTTGTGCCAAATATCTTTCAGCCTAAAGTTATTTGAGTTGCAGACACAAGTTGCTTTTTAATTAATCAGCTAGTCTAGTTCCCATACTTTTTTTTCTAACCAGCTTATCCAGTTCAGCTCACAGGATGCCAGTGTCTGTCTAAGTTCACAAAGTGGGAGCAAACCCTGAATGAGATGCCAGTCCAGTCCAGGTACAATTCATTCATTTTTTTGTGTTTATTGCATGTCGTTGCATTCTGATGTTGCATTTATTTTGCACTGCTTTTTGTCATACTATATTTCCAAATCTTGTAGAACATGCAGGGTTTAGCAAGAAGGGAGCACATTTTGGATATTCGTCCTCCCCAAGGAAGCTCTTAATACAAGTATGCTGGCAGAAGAGGTTGAAGGTGAACATTCTGACCAGTGTCCAGGGGACAACTTTAACTTGGTGGGCAGGCAAGTCCATCCATCCATCTATTATCCAATATCCTATCTACAGGGTCACGGGGGTCTGCTGGAGCCAATCACAGCCAACAAGGCAGGAAACAAACCCCAGGCAGGGTGCCAGCCCACTGCGGGGCACATGCATACCCACACCAGGGACAATTTAGGATCACCAATGCACCTAACCTGCATGTCTTTGGGAGGAAACCCACACAGACACGGGGAGAACATGCAAATTCCATGCAGGGAGGACCCAGGAAGCGAACCTGGATCTCCTAACTGTGAGGCAGAAGCTACCCACTGCGCCACCGTTGTCACCCAGCAGGCAAGTCATTCAAATAAATACAATTCAAATGATAAAATGTGTGGCTGACATGTTGATAACTTGTGAGAGATGGCTGTGGCTTCCTGTTTTTGTTGGACTGCACCCATAGTTGGAGGTAAGAGGGTCATTAAAGTGAGTCAGAACCCACCAGGCCAGACTCATCATGGTAGCTGTGCTTGTTCAAAATTACCAATGTTCTGCAGCAGCGTTAAGTTTACTTCATAGAGCAGTTTGGGCAGTAGCGTGACGTGTGTTCAAATAATTCCGAAATCCAAGTATCTTTGTTTTAAAAGTGAAATTCAAAGCAATCAGTTCATACAAAAATAGAGAAAAGAATAATTTTACAAAGAAAAGAAAAGTTCTTGTTTAAAGAAGGTTCTGTTTAAGGCTTGCTTATCCTAACTATTAAGTTTGGTCATACAGTCATATTACATGCAGAGTGGTCAGAAAATGTAACGCCAACGCGCTCTTTGTAAATTAATCGAACAGTCCGAGCTTCTAGCAGTGAGACTGTTTCTTAATTGGCTTAATTAACACTCTGTTTTTACAGGAATAGCTAAGATAAAGCCAAAAAAAAAATAAAACCAATGAAGGTTTTATTGCATGTTAACTTACGGGGGGTAAAAGATTATACCATAATCTAAGCGACTACGAGGAATTGATATTCGATTAAAATTAAGCAGACGATTATGTGAATTTAACATTAACATTAACTTTCTAAGACCGGCTCTTACAATCAGTGTGTTTCTGTTTATTGTCTACTTATTTTGTGTCATTTGTAACTATTGTAGAGTTTGCGGGCTCCATTAAGTGGATGTGTGCAGAATAAGAACGCTTAGAAATGAATACTTCTGTTCTTGCTTATCTCTCTATTATATAAAAAAAATCCTTTGATGCGACAAAACTTTTTGGAGACAAGATTTTTTTTTCAAGTCCCGTGAGACGAGACTTTTGCCTGGAGATTTTTTCACGTCACACCTTCCTCTCAAACATTTTCAAACAAGACCACGGTCCTCTCACCTCTGTTTTTGTCAGACGCAGTCCCTGCGCTCTCAGCTCTTATACATTTTAACTTTTCCAATTAAAGAAGACTTTTTATGTCCAAATCTTATTGATGAATTCCATCCTGAAGGGTTATCAACATAATAAATGAGTACACGTGCAATCCTAGCGCTAAGAAATGAGCAAATCAGACGAATTAACGTGAAAATTGTCAATCGGTTACACAGCAGAATGGTTTTATGCATATCAATAGACTACGCTGAAACAGTTGGTGGTGATCATGCGGAAGATGAAAACACCAGCTTAAAATATCACGAAGAATATCTACAACCGTTATCACCGTCCGGTCTTGCAACGAATTAATTACTGTAGGAAGAAGGCCCCTAGTTGTCTGTATATTTAAGAGAGCTGCAGATTTTCAGCTGACCCACAGCACATACTGTCCCTGTCAATCTACAGTGGTGTGAAAAACTATTTGCCCCCTTCCTGATTTCTTATTCTTTTGCATGCTTGTCACACAAAATGTTTCTGATCATCAAACACATTTAACCATTAGTCAAATATAACACAAGTAAACACAAAATGCAGTTTTTAAATGATGGTTTTTATTATTTAGGGAGAAAAAAAAATCCAAACTTACATGGCCCTGTGTGAAAAAGTAATTGCTCCCTGAACCTAATAACTGGTTGGGCCACCCTTAGCAGCAATAACTGCAATCAAGCGTTTGAGATAACTTGCAATGAGTCTTTTACGGAGCTCTGGAGGAATTTTGGCCCACTCATCTTTGCAGAATTGTTGTAATTCAGCTTTATTTGAGGGTTTTCTAGCATGAACCGCCTTTTTAAGGTCATGCCATAGCATCTCAATTGGATTCAGGTCAGGACTTTGACTAGGCCACTCCAAAGTCTTCATTTTGTTTTTCTTCAGCCATTCAGAGGTGGATTTGCTGGTGTGTTTTGGGTCATTGTCCTGTTGCAGCACCCAAGATCACTTCAGCTTGAGTTGACGAACAGATGGCTGGACATTCTCCTTCAGGATTTTTTGGTAGACAGTAGAATTGATGGTTCCATCTATCACAGCAAGCCTTCCAGGTCCTGAAGCAGCAAAACAACCCCAGACCATCACACTATCACCACCATATTTTACTGTTGGTATGATGTTCTTTTTCTGAAATGCTGTGTTCCTTTTACGCCAGATGTAACGGACATTTGCCTTCCAAAAGTTCAACTTTTGTCTCATCAGTCCACAAGGTATTTTCCCAAAAGTCTTGGCAATCATTGAGATGTTTCTTAGCAAAATTGAGACGAGCCCTAATGTTCTTTTGCTTAACAGTGGTTTGCCTTGGAAATCTGCCATGCAGGCCGCTTTTGCCCAGTCTCTTTCTTATGGTGGAGTCGTGAACACTGACCTTAATTAAGGCAAGTGAGGCCTGCAGTTCTTTAGACGTTGTCCTGGGGTCTTTTGTGACCTCTTGGATGAGTCGTCTCTGCGTTCTTGGGGTAATTTTGGTCGGCCGGCCACTGCTGGAAAGGTTCACCACTGTTCCACGTTTTTGCCATTTGTGGATAATGGCTCTCACTGTGGTTCGCTGGAGTCCCAAAGCTTTAGAAATGGCTTTATAACCTTTACCAGACTGATAGATCTCAATTACTTCTGTTCTCATTTGTTCCTGAATTTCTTTGGATCTTGGCATGATGTCTAGCTTTTGAGGTGCTTTTGGTCTACTTCTCTGTGTCAGGCAGCTCCTATTTAAGTGATTTCTTGATTGAAACAGGTGTGGCAGTAATCAGGCCTGGGGGTGGCTACGGAAATTGAACTCAGGTGCGATACACCACAGTTAGGTTATTTTTGAACAAGGGGGCAATTACTTTTTCACACAGGGCCATGTAGGTTTGGATTTTTTTTTCTCCCTAAATAATAAAAACCATCATTTAAAACTGCATTTTGTGTTTACTTGTGTTATATTTGACTAATGGTTAAATGTGTTTGACGATCAGAAACATTTTGTGTGACAAACATGCAAAAGAATAAGAAATCAGGAAGGGGGCAAATAGTTTTTCACACCACTGTATAAACCATTTTACAGTAGATTATAGAGTGTCACTGATTTTAATTATAGAGCCAATGTAGTGTCGAATGTCTCTTAAAAACTATTAAAGCTGTGGGCAGCAAGTTGAGCATTTGACATACCACTTTAGTTTAGGTACTAGTTGGTCGAAGTTCTCAGGTTTCCCAGATAAAGTTGCATAATAGGTTAAGGGTTGTTTAAAATGTCACCTTTTTGTCAATTCTGGTTAAAATCCATCATCACCACTACCCCTCTATCGATATCTCTGCTCTCGTGAGTCGTGAATTTGTTCTTTTTTTGGATGATTTGATTCCATAATTGTGGTAAGTCCTGTCTGAGTAGGAACCAGGAACGCTATGTCTTTATATTTCCCACAATAATAAACCGACTGCCTTGTTGAATAACTGAATCACAGATACGGCCTGTACGCAGGCTAAACTACCAGGGTCAGGTAGGAGGTATAGAAACTCAATTCAAGGTGAAACTTCTGAAACTCCATTGGCTCTACATGTACAGTATGTTGGGTTAACAATAATTAACAATAATAGGCAGGCATTCCTTTCATGAACATCTACTGTCGTCCACAAATGTTTTGAGAATGACACAAGTGTTGGTTTTCACAAAGTTTGCTGCTTCAGTGTTTTTAGATCTTTTTGTCGGATGTTTCTATGGTATACTGAAGTAGAATTACAAGCAGTTCAGAAGTTTCAAAGGCTTGTATTGACAATTACATTAAGTTTATGCCAAGAGTCAATATTTGCAGTGTTGGCCCTTCTTTCTTTTTCAAGACCTCTGCAATTCACCCTGGCAGGCTGTCAGTCAACGTCAGGGCCAAATCCTGACTGATGGCAGCTGCCCATTCTTGCATAATCAGAATTGGTGGGTTTTTGTTTGTCCACCCGTCTCTTGAGGATTGACCACAAATTCTCAATGGGGAGTTTCCTGGCCATGGACCCCAACTTTAAATGTTTTGTTCCTCGAGCCACTTAGTTCTCACTTTTGCCTCATGGCCTGGTGCTCCATCATGCTGAATTGTTCATCGTTGGTCACCAAACTGTTCTGGATGGTTGGGAGAAGTTGCTCTCGGAGGAGGTTTTGGCCCTCCCATAAAGGCTGCCCAATGAATCTCCATGAATTCTGTATTTCAAATTGCATGAACAATAATTTAAATATTAATGTACTAGTAATGGCACACTGCATGATAACGTTCAGTGAATACACGTGACTTGAGCATTCCTAGTTTTCATCCTCTTTCTCTGTATGTTTGCCATTTGTTTGCTCAGAGGTTGATGCGTTTGCTCCTTCCTGAGCAGCTCATCTTTTCTCCACCCTAGCGGCCCGCTGCTTCTTTTCTTTCATCGGCATCTTTTTGTGTTAAAACTGATTGAATCAGTGTTTGTGTTGCAATTACTTAGTATGCTTCTTTTAATTTTTCGCTTAAGCTGGCACTTAAGTCTTCAATCTGATTTCAGATATGAAGAGGTAGGGGAAGTGACAGTGAAGGTGGTAGGGATGACAACGGCGCTCATACACATGCGACCCACGGCCACCCTGCTGGCCGCTGCTGAGAGTTGATTCCACAATAAAAATTAAAAAAAGGAGTAACCTTGGAGGTCAATCATCACCCCGAAAGCAGATATTAGACATCATGTAGTATATGTGCACCAAATTTCAGGTCAACAGTTCAAACGGGTTACGAGCTACAGGTAATTTAAAATCCTGGACAGACAAATGAACAGCCACGGTAGCGAATTACATAAGAAGATCCACGGCTATTTCTGAGTGATGTGTGATTTTTGTGTTGGTTCCCCATCACGCCACACCATGTAGTCATTTCTATTGAATCACTGACATGGAGAGTAGCCTTCAGTGTAAGTAGAGTCAAACCTCAATAATATCCCAAATTTACTACCAGCGCCTAAGGGTGGAGAAGAGTGTCAGGAGTGATTTGTGAAAGACGGATATCAGCAAGAGTGAAAGGGAAGGTCTACAGGATGGTAGTGAGACCAGCTGTGTTATATGGGTTGGAGATGGTGGCACTGACCAGAAAGCAGGAGACAGAGCTGGAGGTGGCAGAGTTAAAGATGTTAAGATTTGCATTGGGGGTGACGAGGATGGACAGGATTAGAAATGAGGACATTAGAGGGTCAGCTCAGGTGGGACGTTTGGAAGACAAAGTCAGAGAGATGAGATTGTGTTGGTTTGGACATGTGCAGAGGAGAGATGATGGGTATACTGGGAGAAGGGTGCTAAGAATAGAACTGCCATGGAAGAGGAGAAGAGGAAGGCCTAAGAGGAGGTTTATGGATGTGGTGAGAGAGGACATGAAGGTGATGGGTGTGACAGAACAAGATGACGAGGACAGGAAGATATGGAACAAGATGATCCGCTGTGGCGACCCCTAACGGGATCAGCCAAAAGATGAAGAAGACTACCAGCGCCTGAGCCGCTTTAACATGATAATGCGGTTTTGGTTTTGTGCTGATTCCTCCATGGAATTGTTGAAAGGCCTACATTTTTAAATGTATCAACATTAATAAGCTTGCCAGATTTCATGACCGTCAAACCACTTTCAGGTGATACACGTTTCACCCTCCCTGGCTGCCATTACAACCGCCCGTTCAGATGGAACTTTTGAAACACCATGAGGCCGGGGTTTGAAGTTGGTTCAGTTTTACCATACATGCAAAATTTCATTAAGATTGACTCAGCAGTTTTTGGAGTAATGCACAGCTTTTGGGTTGACCCCCCCCACCTCCATTATAACCTTCCTGCCTATACTTTAAGCAACAATAACCTATGTGCAGAATGTCTTGAAACTTTTTGCATGATTGGCCAACAGACAAACAAACCGACAAAAATGTGCTTTGAAAGTTGAAATGAGTGCAAAACGGATATAAAACATCAAACAGACCTGAGAAATCCATAAGACAGAAGGTATTACTGTTTAATTTATACGAGTTTACTGTATGTCCCGGGTTCTCCCTGTGCGGAGAGAGCTTTGGGTAGTGAGAAAAGTGCTATATAAATGTAAAAAATTATTATTACTATTATTATTTATTGAAGGGCACATCAGTTTAAAAAAAAATATGTTGTGACAAATAAATATACTATAGTATTAGAAAGCACGAGGACCTCCAGTCCTCCCAATTTCCTGCCCTAGTCATGTATGAACACCAGCAGTTTACAACACTGCATGTACTTGACAGGCAGCAGGTGCCTGAGCTGTCATTCTTTTTCTTCCTATCATGTAATTGGCTTCTACAATATAAATGAAATGTATTATTTATTATTATTTATGCTTCACGCTCAGCAGCCGTGTCACCTTCTGGATCATTGTGCCAATGCAGTTTGTCGTAAGAAAGATGCGAAAACCTGATTACTCTGAGGAAGGCGGCGTTGTCACTCTCCTTTTTCTTGTCGCGTAATCGGTTTCTGTAATTAGCCTCACGCTCAGCAGATCCGGTCCCAGTAGTGCGTGAGTACCAGCAGCTTGCCGCGACGCTTTTACTTGATGGGCAGCAGAGGCCGGAGTGATCGCAATATGCTTCATGCTCAGCAGCCGTGTCACGTTCTCAATCAGTTTGCCATATTAAAGATGTGGACCCCGATAACTTCAATCTTGACTCTTCTTAATCTTCTTTTGCTTAAACTGTAAAGGCTCAGCTCTTTTAATCTTTCTTCATTAACTCAACCCCTGTAGACCTGGAATCAGCCTAGTCGCTGTTCTCTGGACCTTTTCTAGTGCTGCTATGTCTTTTTTGTAGTCTGGAGACCAAAACTGCACCCAGAACTCAAGATGAGGCCTCACCAGCGTGTTATAAAGCTTGAGCAGAACCTCCTGTGACTTGTACTCCCCACATCAAGGCCCTATATAACATGACACTCTGTTAGCCTTCTTATTGGCTTCTGAACACTTAGAGTCCACTACTACTCCTAACTCCTTCTCATAAGGTGTACTCTGACCACCCATTGTGTATTCAAACCTAACATTTTTACTTCCTAGGTGTAATATTTTACATTTACTGACATTAAATTTCATTTTTCATTCATTTCTGAAGGCCGCTATCAAAGTATCCTGGGCTTCCATAACACCCCAGCAGTGCCACAGGCTGATCGCCTCCATGCCACGCCACATTGATTCGGTAATTCATCCAAAAGGAGCCCCGACCGAGTATTGGGTGCCTACATGGACATACTTTCCAGTAGGCCAAACTTTCTGTATTAAAAATAATTTTTTTATTGGTCTTATGTGATATTCTAATTTTCTGAGATACTGAATTTTGAGTTTTCGTTACCTGTAGGCCATAATCAGCAAAATGAAAAGAAATAAACGCTTGAAATCTATCACTCTGTGATAATATTTGAGTTTCACTTTTTGAACTGAATTACTGTAATAAATTACCTTTTCGATGATATTCTAATTTATAGAGGTGCACCTGTAGACTAAGGGCTAGTGTCTATATAAGATCATCTGTAAGTCTCGCTGTTCAGGCAAGGATAAGAACATCACAGATGAAAATCGACAATATTGGTGGCACACCTGTAAATGCTGAATGATTTGAAGAGACGTTTTCAGTGCTTGGCACACTCAGAGGCATCTTTGCATCTCATGCCAGCCAAGCCGCTGTCCACTGCGACCTTCCTGAAAACAAAATGACGCCTGTAGCCATCTCAGTAACGCCACCACCTGTTTGTGCAGCCCTCCCTCCCATGGGAGCAGCCTTCAAAAGCCCTCAATCGGGGGTCACGATTGCCTTTAGATCTGCATGCTGACATGTGAGTTCAGTCGCCGCCCTGGACCGTATTCCCAGCAGGACGACGAGGAGCTGCTCAGTTATTAATGCCCCGCTTCCTGCTAATCCAGCATAAAAGTGAGGCGAGGAGCTGGGAGCGCCAGTGTCCTGACTGGCTTGCGGCGGGGCCTCCTCCTCTTTGCTGATCTTTCACGTTGGGGGGGCCTTGATGGATAGAGCTGTGTTTGCTTTCTGATGGCAGGGGAGTCTCGCACATAACTGATTAGTGAGGTAAAGCGGGATTGTCAGCAAAAAAAAAGCAGAGACACCAGCGACTCCCCTCGCTTTGAAAGGCCAGAAATCGCCACTTCAGCACACGGCTGTCTCCTGTGCCAGACCAGTGGTCCGTTCCAAATGCTGTCCCACCTCAGGATTCCTTAAAGGAACTGTGTGTGTGTGGGTTAGTGTACAAGGGGGGCAGATTCCTGCATGTGTGTGTGCGTCGTTGAGAGTATAGGGGTGCAAAAGCACAAGACAACAGAGGCATGTGTCTGTCTACAGCACTCCACCCAACAGCATGTGCTGCAGATGACGTGACGGGTGCCATCAACTGGGGGTTTGCCCCCCGACTCGCATGGTGTCTGCCCACCCTCCCCCATAAATGAAGGAGCTCAGCTGATTGCCTCGACTTGAAATACTCCCCGCCTCCCCTCCCCTCCCCCCACCATGGGTTTTCCTTTCCCTTCTGGCAGGTTCACCTTTTTCATTTTAATTGGGCCTGGCACTGAACATTAAGCACTTGCTCAGTAATCGCCCTGCAGCCAGCTGGCACGTTCATTAAGAGCTGCACGAGACAACTTGTCCTCCGTCACAGGGCGGGATGTTATTCGGATTCCAATGACGTGGAGTTCCAAAGTACCGGAGGACGTGCCACCAGGTGTCACAAAATGCCATCCTCTGCTAGGGCTGTGACTTTGATTCTAAGGTAGCATTTGCTGGTCACTTGGCTTGTATGTGGCGCATGAGTGAGTGGAAAATGTGGCAAGAAATAATGAAAATGAAAATGAGTGTATTGTATCACTGAAATCGAATTAAAATGCAAACTAATGGCCTTTGGATTGAATTTCTAGAGAACACATTGTGCCGATGTGCCCCACCTATACTAATATGGCTTTCTAAGTACAATAACACTGAAATTCTAGTAAGGTCCTTATTACGGAAGATTATTGGTGCCAAAATGAACTGCACGTTGCAAAGCAATGCGTATGAATGTAGTGCACTTTATTCTGGCACAGGTTTAGGTGTCGTAATTAAACCAAATAATCACTTGGTTTTTCACTACGGCACACAATTTTTGAATGCAATACAAAAACGTATGTCATTTTAATTCCTGTCCATAGCTTGTGTTTCACAACTAAAAGCAATGCAAACGTATCAGCATTTAAGTTAGTGGCTGCTCCGAGGGTCTCGCATTTTGATTCAAAACTACGCGTTAATTCTGTGAAAACTGAATGTAGTGATTTAAAATATGGGTCGGGAGGCGTCAGCAGATGGGGTAATCACAAGGGTGGGGAATGGGGAGTTGGTAAGGCAGGGGATTCACTGCCTCATTGATTGGATGGAAGCTGGCGATGTAAATGATGACTTCACGACTTCACACCAGACTTCAAGGCCTGGTGTGACAGAAGCAGCAACAGGAGGCGATAATCCAACTTCTACAGTAACATCTTCAGAGCACATTCAAGAGCTAATGACCGGAAGAACTGCAGCGTACGATTATGGAGATCATCAACCGGGAGCTTCTCTACACAATGTGGTTAGCAAATACCTGCAGATGAGGATGGCGCTATATGAGCGCCATCCTGACACAGACCGACACCGGAGGCACATGTAAAATAAATACTTTTTATTTTTCTTCGCCTGGGGGCCACGTCTTCCCTGTGCCCCACAAACACACAAAGCACAAATCTTCTCCTTTAAATCCTCCACTCCCCCACTAGCAGCTTTGTCTCCCTCCTCCCAACTCTGGCTCCTCGAGTGGTGGTTTATAAGGCACCCAGAAGTGCTTCAGATGCTTGATTGCCCACTTCCGGGTGTGGTGAAAACACTGCCCATAAGAGGTCAGCAGCACCAAACTCCAACTCCCATGAAGCCCTGCAGGAGTCTGAGACACCATGAGCTCAGAGTCAACAGCTCATTGGGTAAGAAGTGCTTTAGCCCTAAATGTACTTCCCCTTAATGTCCACTGGTGTCCTCGAGTACCTGACTCACACCATTAACTTGAATGGATTCTGCAGGATCTCCTTTATCAATGCCCTTTGAGGATTTTGAAGACCTAGATGAGGTCCCCACTAAGTCTTCTCTAAACAGAATACTTCTGCGGGTCTGTCGCAGGAGGACTTGTCCTTAAGTCCTGGGATGTACTTGATTGCTCTCCTCTGCACAGCTTCAAGTGCTGCTATGTCTTTTATGTACCGTGGAGACCAGAACTGCACAGGGTACTCCAGATACTGTCCCTTCATTTGTGTTCGAGTTTTTACAATATATCCAACATTTTAGTTGCTTTTTTATTCACTTGTGCTCATTGCTTAGATGATGAAACTGTTGTGTCAATCAAGTCAAGTCAAGCTGGGGAGCATGCACTGGTACAGTACATTGCCGCACCCACCACACGACGAAACAACTCGGGATCCCGGTTTGCAACCCTCCAGGCAGACACGAAATGACCCTCTATCTGCCGCAGCCAGGTGTTATGTTGGCGACCTCTTGGCCTGATCCAGCCACTTGGGTCCTCACCAATGAGTATCTTGCAAGCCGGATCACCCTCGGGGTAATGCGCCACATGGCCGTAGTGCCGTAACTGACACTCCCTCACAATGCAGGTGATGTGCCTCATTCGGGACTCCATGAGCAACACAAAGTCAAACTAGCGGTACCTAAGGATTTTCTGAAGAGACACAGTACTGAAGGAGTCCAGTCTTCATCTCAGGTCACTGGATAGCGTCCATGTCTCACAACCATATAGCAAAACAGGAAGCACCAGGACTCTACAGACTTGGGTCTTTTGTTCTATCAGGACCACCACACACCCCTTTCCAGCGACCTCATGACCTCCCATGCTCTCCTAATCCATCTACTGACTTCATAGGAAGAGTCACCAGAGACATGAATGTCACTGCCAAGGTAAGTAAAACTCTCGACACTCTCTCCACAGACAGACACACTGCTGATGGCCGTGCCCAAGAGGTCATTAAAGGCCTGAATCTCAGTTTTTATCAGGACACTCACAAGCCCAGACACTCAGACTCCTCACTCAGTCTCTCGACCGCCCCGATCAGAGCCTCCATTGACTCCGCAAAGATCACAGCATCATCAACAAAGTCAAGATCCGCGAATCTTTCTTCGCCAACAGATGCCCCACAGTCGCTGGACCCCACGACCTTTGCCAAACATCCAATCCATACAAGCATTGAACATAGTAGAAGCAAAAACACAATGCTGACAAACCCCAGAATCAACTGGGCAAAACACAGGGGTCCGGCCTCCACTCTGTGCAGCACTCACAGTACCAGTGGACAGGTACAATGTAAACCCCTAAATGCTTTTCAGAGGTTGTCTCCCATCTTATATTTATAATCGAAGTTCCACTTGCCCACGTGTAGCACTTTGCACTTTTCTACATTAAACTTCATCCTCCCAAGTGTTTGCCCACTTCGGTTGCTTGTCCGGGTCTTTTTGAATTGCTTTTCCTGCCCCTTCAGTGTCTGCCATTCTTCCAAGTTTAGTTTCATCTTTGAATTTTACAAGTTTATTAACTACACTGCAATTGATGTGTTTAATATGAATCAGAAAAGTAATGGACCAAGGACAGACCACTGAGGAACACAACTGACGACCCCTTTCACCTCTTACCTCTACTCTTTGCATCCTGTCGGTTAACCAACGTGAAATTCAGTTTTGCAGGTTTCCTCTGATGCCTACAGCTTCTAGTTTCAGAATTAATCTTTGGTGTGCAACGACCATATCAAAGTCTTTTTGAAAATCGAAGTACACTATGTTTTACGCTTTACTTTTGTCAACTATTTCAGTTGCCTGTTCTAAAAAAATCTAAAAAAAGTGTCAGGATTGTTCTCCCATAAACCCGTGTTGCTGGATATTTAGTACAGTATATTATATTCATATATGTACTTTTACAATTTATTCCTTATTATAGCGTCCATAATTTCTAGTAGTGTTAGTCTATAATCACCAGGATCCAGCTTGTCTGCTGCCTCTTGTAGCTTGGAGTCAAATTTGCAACTTTCCAGTCCTTTCTCAGGTGACTGCTCAGATATGCCTAAAGAGGGTTTACAAATTATGGCAATATACACTCACCAATCACTTTAGTAGGTACACCTGACTAGCACCGGGTTGGACCCCCTTTTACCTTCAAAACTGCCATAATTCTATGTGGCATCAATTCAACAAGGTGCTGGAAACATTCCTCAGGAATTCTGGTCCATATTGACATGACAGGATCACACAGTTGCTGCAGAATTGTCGGCTGTACATCCACAATTCAGAACTCCAGTTCCACCACATCCCAGAGGTGCTCTAATACCCTGAGATCTGGGGACTGTGGAGGCCATTTGAGTAGTAGCGAACTCCTTGTCATTTTCAAAAAAACAGTTTGAGATGATTTGAGCTTTGTCACATGGTGCGTTATCCTGCTGGAAGGAGTAATCAGAAGATGAGTACACTGTGGTCATAAAGGGATGGACATGGTCAGCAATAAGATTCAGGTGGGCTGTGGCATTTAAACAGTGCTCAATTGGTACTGAGGTTCCCAATATGTGCCAAGAAAATATCCAACACCACTACACCACCAGCACCAGCAGCCTGAACCATTGATACAAGGCAGGATGGATTCCTGCTTTCATGTTGTTGATGCCAAATTCTGACCCTACCATCCAAATGTTGCAGCAGAAACTGAGACTCATCAGACAATGCAACGTTTCCCAATGTTCTATTGTCCAAATTCTGGTGACTCCATGTGAATTGTAGCCTCAGTTTCCTGTTCTTAGCTCACCTGGTGTGGTCTCCTGCTGCTGTAGCCCATCTGCTTCAAGGTTTGGCGAGTTGTGCGTTTAGAGATGCTCTTCTGCATACCTCGGTTGTTATGAGTTATTATTTGAATTACTGCTGCCTTTCTGTCAGCTCAAACCAGTCTGCCCATTCTCCTCTGACCTCTGGCATCAACAAGGCATTTTCGTCCAGAGAACTGCCACTCACTGGATATTTTCCCTTTTTCGGCCCACTCTCTGTAAACCCTAGAGATGGTTGTGCATGAAAATCCCAGTAGATCAGCAATTTCTGAAACACTCAAACCAGCCTGTCTGCCACCAACAACTATGGCACATTCAAAGTCACTCCAATCCCCTTTCTACCCCATTCTGATGCTCGGTTTGAACTTCAGCAGGTCGTCTCGACAATGTTTATGTGCCTAAATGATTGAGTTGGTGCCATGTGATTGGCTGATTAGATATTTGTGTTAACAAACAGTTGTACCTAATAAAGTGGCCGGTGAGTGTATATGCACAATACTTTCAATATGGAGTGTATTTGCTACTATTTGTTAATAGGATTTATTTATGTATATATACACCTACTGTTTGTTATGTTAACAATATTTGTTCTTATGATTGATTGTTTAATGATTTTACGACTTGTGGGTAGAAAGTATCCCTAAATCTACTGGTGTGATTGCCAGTGGCCCTGTACCATGTGAGAAGCGTCTGTAACTGACAGTTGCGGTCTTTAATAATCCTGTATGTATTTCAGTCAGTCAGTAAGTGTTGTGGATGTCATGAACAGAAGGCAGTTGGGTGTCAGTCATATTCTATGCCACCCTCAAAATCTAAGAAGTTAAAACCTAAAACAGTCTACCATCGACCATGTCCTGGCACTAAGGGTTCTCATGGAGTGCAAATGCGAATATGGACAGAGTTTCTTTGTAGCCTCTTCCTAAAGTGTTGGACTGAGTTGATAGAACTGCTCTGTGGGACATCCTGGGAATTTGCGGGATGCCCTAGAAGTTGCTTGATATCATGGCCGGCCTGTCCACTGGTACTGTGAGTGCTGTGCAGAGTGGAGGCAGGACCTCTGTGTTTTTCCCAGTTCATTCTAGGGTTTGTCATGGGTGTGTGCTGCTCCTACTCTGTTCAATACTTTTATTGACTGGGTGTTTGGCAAGATCATAGGGTCCAGTGGCTGTCAGGCATCTCTTGGTGAAGAAAGATTCACGGATCTTGACTTTACTGACGATGCTGTGATGTTTGCGGAGTCAATGGGGGCTCTGATCGGGGCGCTCGAGAGGCTGAGTGAGGAGTCTGAGTGTCTGGGCTTGTGAGTGTCCTGATAAAAACCAAGATCCAGGCCTTTAATGGCCTCCTGGGCACGGCCATCAGCAGTGTGTCTGTCTGCAGAGAGAGTGTCGACCTCATCGAGAGGTTTACTTACATTTGTGTCTCTGGTGACTCTTCCTATGAAGTCAGTAGACGGATTAGGAGAGCATGGGGGGTCATTAGGTCACAGGAAAGGGGTGTGTGGTGCTCCCGATATCTGAGTAAAAGGATGAAGTCTTCAGAGTCCTGGTTCTTCCTGTCTTGCTATATGGTTGTGAAACATGGATGTTATCCAGTGACATGAGATGAAGACTGGACTCCTTTGGTACTATGTCTCCTTGGCTTATGCTGGTTTAACCTTGTATTGAATGAGCGGTTTCTCATGGAGTCCTGAATGAGGCAGATTACCTGCATTGTGAGGGAGCGTCAGTTACGGCACTATTGCCATGTGACGCGATTCCCCAAGGGTGATCCGGCTTGCAAGATACTCATTGCTGAGGACCCAATCGGCCAGACCAGGCCAAGGGGACACCCACGTAACAGCTGGCTGTGTCAGATAGAGGGTCATTTCCGGAGGGTGGGACTGGACTGCATGTTTGCCTGAGGGGTTGCCTACCAGGATTCTGAGCTGTTTCGTCATATGGTGGGTATGTCAATGTTATGTACCAGTGCATGCTCCCCAACCTGACCTAACCTCCCCACTAGGGCTTTAGGATCTTGAGCCAAGCAGGTGCCATACAAGGATGTGATACAGCCAGTGAGGTTAGACATTATTGTACACCTTTAAGAGAACAGATGCAATAATATAAGCTGCCCATGACTTCTGAGGAAAAAGAAGTGTTGGTGGGCTTTCTTGACAAGAGCTGAAATGTTGTCAGTGATCGTCACTCAGCTATTTAACGCTGCTTACTCTTTTGACAGCATCCCATCAGACAGAAAGGAGATTTTTGTCCCAAATAGGTGAACTACAGATGGAACTGATTCCAGGGCCACAGGAAAAATCACAGTAGTCCATCTTATTGAAATTAATGAACTGATTGTGACATTGATAATACCAAATGTAAGAGACAGACATGGGCAGCAGATTAAAGCTAGTAATGGTACCTTAGGCCATGGTGTTGCCCTCTCGTCTCAGTCCACAGGTGTTCCTGATCCCCATTGATATCTGAAGGTAGGCTAACATCTGAATGCACAGACAGCCCCCCTCCCGATACGGTGGTACAGTCACAGATGCTGCCATAGCGGTCTCACTTTCTGTTTTGCTCTCCCGCCAGTGTCACGCTTGGGCTGCTTCAGCACAACTGTCACTGTTATTTACAGGCCACATAGTCAGAGAGCTTCTCCCTGCTCCTCAGATCTTGGATCAATAGAGCCCCCCGCCTCCAATTGTCAGAAGGGCACCTCAGCTGAAAGTGGCTTTTTCCGTTAGGCGTTAGCTTCTGCTGAATGTCTGTGAGGCCATTGGAGCCTGAAGCCGTGCCTTATCTGTTATCGTTTACTTCTTAGAATTTGTAATTCCCACCTCATGGCTAACGCCCTTCATTGCACACGAGTATGCATTCACGTACACACAAAAACCCTGCTTCCTCCACTTGGTTTAAGGCCAAATTAAAAGAAGCACACACCTGGGCATAGACACAGGGTCATTCAGTTGGGCAAAACACACACCCACAAGGTCTCAAGTAGATGTAGAAACACTTGAGCGAGTGCATTAAGACACTCAACCAACATGCAAATGCATGCGCCAGGACAATGAGCCTCAGGACATGCATGATACTGGGATACTGGAGCACCTCAGGCCTGTCTGAACTGGCCTGTCCCCCTTCCTTCATGTTCATCCTCTACAATACCAGTGCTTGCCATCTACAGTTTCAGACGACTCATCCATCATTATCAGAGAGAGAGGTTAGGAGCACAAGCTCATACAGGACATTGCCACATCCACCACATGACAAACCACCTCAGGATCCCAGATTAGGACCCGAGTGCAGCCATGCAATGGGTGAGACCTCAGCACCACACTGGTTCAGATGGAGTAATGCTTCAACAGATTCTAGATTATCTGTCAATACACCTAGCTTGGTATCAGCTGCAAACTTAACCAGCAAGTCAAGTCAAACCAAGTTGGTACAGTGCGTTGCTGCTCCCACCACACGATGAAACAGCTCAGGATCCCAGTTGGAAATCCCCAAGGCAGACACGTGGTCCAGTCCTACCCTCCGGAAATGACCCTCCTTCTGCCACAGATGTTATGTGGGTGGCCCCTTGGCCTGGTCCAGCCACTCGGGCCCCCAACAATGAGGATCTTATGAGCCGGATCACCCTCTGGGAAACGCGCCACATGGCCGTAGTGCCGTAACTGACGCTCCCTCACAATGCAGGTAATGTGCCTCATTCGGGACTCAATGAGCAACACAAAGTCAAACCAACGGTACCCAAGGATTTTCTGGAGAGACACATTACCAAAGCAGTACAGTCTTCCATTTTCAGGTCACTGGATAGCGTCCATTTCACACAACCATATAGCAAGACAGGAAGCACCAGGACTCTAAAGACTTGGACCTTTGTCCTTTTGCTCAGATATCTGGAGCCCCACACACCCTTTTCCAGTGACCTAATGACCCCCCATGCTCTCCCAATCCGTCTACTGACTTCATAGGAAGAGTCACCAGGGACATGAATGTCACTGCCAAGGTAAGTAAACCTCTAAACAAAGTCAACACTCTTTCCGCAGACAGACACACTACTGATGGCCGTGTCCAAGAGGTCATTAAAGGCCTGGATCTTGGTTTTCATCAGGACACTCACAAGCCCAGACACTCAGACTCCTCACTCAGTCTCTTGATCGCCACGATCAGAGCCTCCATTGACTCCGTGAAGATCACAGCATCGTCAACAAAGTCAAGATCCATGAATCTTTCTTCACCAACAGATGCCCCACAGCCGCTGGACCCCACAACCTTGCCAAACACCGAGTCTGTGCAAACATTGAACAGAGTAGGAGCAGGAACACACCCCTGATGAACCCTAGAATCAACTGAGAAAAACGCAGAGGTCCTGCCTCCACTCTGCACAGCACTCACAGTACCAGTGGACAGACCGGCCATGACATCCAGCAACCTCGAGGGGATCCCGTGAAGTCTCAGGAAGTTGAACGCTTTGCAAAAATCAACAAAGGCTGCAAAAAAACTCTGCCAGTATTCGTGTTTGTGCTCTATGAGAACCCTCAGTGCCAGGATGCAGTCGATGGTAGACTTCTTAGGCATAAAACCAGACTGTTTCAATCATTGGTAGGTGAGCAAGTGATCCTATTGGGGATGACCATAGCAAGGACCTTACCCGGCACCGACAGCAGTGTTATCCCCTTGTAGTTACTGCAATCCAGGCGATCACCCTTCCCTTTCCAGATAGGGACAACAAGTCCCGTTTTCCAGTCAGTTGGGATGATGCCAGTCTCCCAAATGGAAGCAAAGATTGCTTGCAATGTCAGGAGGACAGCCTTACCACCAGCCTGGAGAGGTTCACCTCGGATACCACAGATCCCTGCAGCCTTTTCCCCTCAGCTGGTTCACCACCTGTGCAATCCCAGTGAGACTGGGTGGTTCACAGCTAATCGGAGGATGGACTCAACTTAACCAGATTGTTATTTATATTCCTATCTTAATCACATATATATATATATTGTGGACTTGACCCCGGACACAGACAGACGGACATTGTTGACTCCACCACACACTGTTTATTTACACTAATATTTACAAAGTAATCTACGTGCACTGACAACCCCAGTGCCTCCAGCACCGATCCCCCAAATGTCCAGGCCTCACAGTCCTTGTGCCTTTCTCCTCCTGGCCACCTCCAGTCCTCTCTCTAGCTCTGTCCACTTCCACCCGACTTCCGCCATCGACTGAAGGAGGCGCCCCTAAATAGGAACCCGGATGGGCTCCAGCTGCTTCCCGCACTCGTCCGTCAGACACGCCCCAGTGTGGCGGAAGTGCTGGCTGCGCACCGAAGTTGTCCGGTGTCCCCTGTCATCTTCCCCCCAGCACTTCCCGGTATGGTGGAAGTGCTGGGCTCCAGGGTTGCTCAGGCACCTGGCGCCGCCTGGCGGTGGCCACGGTCCCTACAGGGCTGGGCTTCCAAGCCCTTTACCCCTGGCCCCCAACATAACCAGGGCGGACGCCCCCTCGCGGTCTGGAGGAGGTACAAGCCCTCCTCCGGTCCTCCTGCGCCCCGCCGGATGCCACAATATATATATAATCATCTAAGCATGGAAGTGTGAGTGTCTGCTTGGAGTCGGTGTAAGGGATCCACTTCCGGGGAAACAGAAACTCTCTTAACCGCTAATAACACAAGTCAGCCAAGGATATTGGCAAAACGGTATCCCTTTTACTTTTCCTCTTACCTCTAATACACAACCGATGCGAGCACATCGGCAAAACAAAACCTTCGAAGAAAGAGACGCTCGCTTAGCCACTTAATACACAGAGAGGCAAGAACATCGGCAAAACAAATCTGCAGGACACACACACACACAAACCAAGCACACACTAGGGACAATTTAGGATCACTAACTCACCTAACCTGCATGTCTTTGGACTGTGGGAGGAAACCCACGCAGACACGGGGAGAACATGCAAACTCCACGCAGGGAGGATCCAGGAAGCAAACCCGGGTCTCCTTACAGCGAGACAGCAGCGCTACCACTGTGCCACCATGCCGCCTACAGCTAGTTTATATATATTAAAAAAATATATTTATATGAACACCACGCTTAACATCAACCAATTCTGATGAGGTTCCTCGCACCATCACCCTCTGCTTCCTGTGTCTGAGCCAATTCTGCCCCCATCTAATAACATCACCCTGAACTCCCACTTCTTTTAGCTTGATGCCCAACCTCTCATGTGGCTCCTTATCAAATGCTTTCTGACCTGCACACACACCACATTTTGCACACTCACACTAGTGTATGCTGCTTTATACTCTGCTCATGTGAAGTGACACTGGATTGATGTCCCAGCCAGAATGGATGGACTATAAAATGGATGGATGGGGGCAGACAGACTTCAGAAACTAGGTGGCATCGTTTTTGAGTTGGTGCACCCATGCACAGACATCCCCAGGGCATACTGAGAACTGTGGTCTTGTTGGCAGCCCTTTAGGGTTTCGTGGGTGCTGTTAGGGTGAGTGGCACCAGAAGTACTCTTGTGTCTGACATTAAAGTAGCCTCTAATTCTGGGAGTCGGAGTTGAGAGGAGTATAACACTTGCTGGAGGAGCTTTAGGAGAAAAAGGACAGATTTGTGACTTGAGATGTGCGTATTGAAGATACAAACATTAAATTAAAGGCTATTGGATCTGTGACTGGTGTTTGTGTAGTTGATTCGAGGGTTCTGGGTACTTGAGATGTCCCCTATTAGCCACAATCCATAAACACACATATCCTTAACTTCCACTGCTGTGCAGTCACAGATACAGTTCTATCTTAGTACAGACTTGCCTCCCAGCACACTCACTGACTGCATCACTGATCTTAAGCTATGGATGGAAGAGAACTTTATCAGACTTAATGCCAATAAAAGTGAAGTGTTACAGGTAGGCCCAAACTCCCACCTTCTCTCTTTCTGTGGATGGCATGCTTGTCAAACCTGCTCCACTTGTCAGAAATCTTGGTGTTTTGTTTGATTCATCACTTAACATTGAGGCTCTTTCCAAAATGTCATTCTGTCATCTCCGTCACTTTGCTCCACTCTGTCCATTTGTGTCCTGAGGCTCAAACTCTGGTTCATTGTTTCATAATGTCTCGTATTGATTATTGTAATTCCCTCTGCAAACTCTATACAGGAGCTACAGTACATTCAGAGCTCCGCAGCCAGAGGCATCACCCACACAAAGTGTCTTCCCCAGTTCTCTCCCAGCTTCACTGGTTACCGGTTCCATCAAGGATTAAATTCAAGATGTCTGCTGCTCACCTTCAAAGCCCTACATAACGTGGCCCCCCTCACTCAGCTCCCAGCTCCTTACACTCCTCGTCGTTCTCTCAGGTTCTCGAGCAGCAGTCACCTTACTGTCCCCCACACCAGACTCTCCACCCTGGCAGGCGTTATGGCCCCTCGACTCTGGAACGTTCTTCCTCAGTCACTCCAAGATTACTCGTCTTTCTCCACCTTTAAATCTCAACTCAAAACTTTCCTCTTTGACGAACTTTTGTCTTCTGGGTAATTTTTTTTAACTGTATGGAAACATAAGACAAGACACGTTGTAAGTTTTGGGGTCTTCCGCCCGTATACTGAAACAGAAAACCAGCAGTCAATCGCTTTACAAACATCGAAAGCAAAAAGACAAATCAGGGGAGAAATGGAAGGGCTTTTATGAGGGCGGACCGGAGATTGATGTGCAGGTGCTGGGTACTGGTGATGGATACTGGGAACTGATGTCATCAAGGGTCATCGGAGGGATTAATTAGACCCGGAAGCGTGATTCGATAGCCGTCATGGCATTAGCTTATGTCTCTGAGGCCTCGGGCTTTCTGAAGAAGGAAAGAAAAGAGGTTAGTACTCCGTCGAGACCCTCGCGCACGCTTTTCCGTAATAACCGGTCAATCCGCTGTTCCCCAAGCACTCGTGCGTGACAGTATGTAAAGTGACCTTGGGTTTGCGCTCAATAAATGTAACTTATTATTATTATTATTATTATTATTATTATTATCCCTTCACACCTGTGGACACACACATGTAACTTCCAGAGTGTATCCTTATATAGATGTGTACACGCATCTGCTCCTTGTCCAGAGGTGCCCACAGCACATCCTCCCTCCATGCCATCGCTGTTCAAGCTCACAGCTCTTAGAGTCTGATAACATGCCCACCTCATCCGCTCCACCCTGATGCCCAGAGCCTCTTTCAAGCTCTGCTCTTTTTCTCGCCGTCTTCACATTACAGCGCGATGAGGCCACCGACTCCTGTGGGTTTTCCTCCTGCCGTCGTTTTCCTCTCCCTTTCCACTTTCTGAGAAAGCAGCCCAATCCACGAGGCTGCCAGACCACTCATATCTGTTTCCATGCCAACTACAAGCCCATAAAGAGCATCATTTAAAAGGCATGTAAGCGGACCTGAGCTGTGCAGCTGGGACTTACCACCGGAAACCTCATGTGAGCGGACGTCTAATGGGAATGAAGCTGAGGCCGGCTGAGTGGACTGAAGCAGAGCAAGTGATGGTGCCACGTGGGAGTGGCCAGTGTAGGAAAGACGGAGGTGACAGCCTCCATTTAGGAAAGCACCATAAACCACAAGGCATTTCATGTTGACATAAGATTATGAAAAACAGGGCAAGAATTACCAGAAATCAAGAAAAGTATCACACAGAGAAGGTCCAGCGGAAGGAGACACAGACGCTGTAGGAGAGTGACCGGCTATGGTGGACTCACAGGGACTGTCCAGCTTTGTCCACCTACTGTGGTGGACTCAGACCCACAGGGAAGGTCTGGTTTTAATGGACTCAGATACACTACGAATGTCTGGCTATAAGACAATGTCTGCCTTTGGTGGACTCAGACACACGGATAGTCCAGATTTAGGAGACTAACAGGCTGTGGTGGACTCAGACACACAGGGACTGTCTAGCTTTAATGGGCTCAGACACACTAATAATGTCTGGGTGGTGTGGTGGACTCCCAGAGACTGTCCAGCCTTAGTGGACTCAGACACACAGGGACTGTCTGGCTTTAATGGGCTCTGACACACTAAGACTAAAATTGGCTGGCTTCGTTGGACTCGGACGCACAGACGGTTCAGATTTAGGAGACTAAATGGACTCAGACGCCCAGAGACCCTCCAGCTGAGGCAGACTCAGACACACAGGGACTGACCAGCCTTAGTGGAGTCAAACACATAGAGAGTGTCCGGCTGTGGTGCACTCAGACACAAAGAAGGCTGACCAGTGGTGGTGGACATAGAGACGTGGAGACTGTCCAGCAGAGCGGACTCAGATACACCGAGATTGTTGTGAACTCAGACACACAGCCATCACGTGTCTCGGTGCTGTGCTCTCTTGCTTGAGGCCCTACTGCAGGATTCAGTGCTCTTTACGGTGTACTTCACTGATGGACTCTGGGAGTTCCAGTTTGAGTCTCGGTGGCCCAAAGAAGCAGGTGTCAGCGGAGCTGAGTTGAGCTCACAGACAGCACAGAGAGAGACGCTCAGCCGGAGTTGTTCCTGGAGAGCATCTGCTCCTGAAAAGACAGGCCCTTTAATTGAGTGATGGAGCGGTAATTGAGTGCAAATGGCTTTATGGATGTCTGGGCACCGGAGCTGGAGCAGGCGTGGGGGGGCGGTGGAGTGGGGGGGATTGCAGAGCGGCATGAAGTAGAAGACAGGAGCGCGTGTGCCAGGATGAGCGCCGTCACGGAGGCTCAAAGGATCGGAGCTTCAGAACCCAACACCTCCGCTCGGAAAAGAAACACACAGACACAGACGCAAAATCTCGAAAGCAATTTACACCTCATTACTGAAACTATGGCTAGTCAGGACTAGGAGAGAAGAAAGAAGGGCTCAGGATTAAAATGATGGACTTTGTAAAGGCACTATAGGAAAGAGAAAAGAAACTGTATAGTGCCTTTCACATCAATATCCCTTAAAGAGTTTGTGAGGGTAAGAAAAAAGACTATATATAAAATAATGTTCTGAAGAAAGAAAGAAAGAAAGAAAGAAAGAAAGAAAGAAAGAAAGAAAGGCTACATATAAAACAATGTTCTGGCTAGTGAAAATAAGTCAAGTCAAGAAAGAAAGACTACATTTAAAAACATGACAGAATAGTGCAAAAAATTAAAGATAAAAATAAAATATGTAATGAAAAAATGTATAATGCATTTAACATGAAGCTCTAAGTACTTCAAACAGAAAATGATATAAGAAATGGATAATGACAGACAAATGTAATGAATGAAAAAGAAAGGCAATATCAAAGAAGAAAGAAATCATATAGTACCTTTGAGTTCAAGATAAGGAAAATGGCTATTTATTAAATAATGACAGACTAACATAAACAATAAAAGAGAAAAGCGCTATATCAAACATAAAACTGGCACTGGGCATTTTGTACATGATTAAGAAAGATGTTAGTTAACCAATAAAAGGTGTCATTTTGCTCGACTTTTCACTACATTCATAATGGCTAACACGGTACAACACCCTAGTATGAAAGAAAGAAAGAAAGAAAGAAAGAAAGAAAGAAAGAAAGAAAGAAAGAAAGAAAGAAAGAAAGAAAGAAAGATGGAAGACAAGTGCAAACAATCAAAGAGAAAGGCACTATATAAAAGAATTGCATATTGCCTTTAAAATGAAGCTCTATGTTAAGTACTTCAAAAAGAATGACTCAAGGAATATGACAAACTGCATATAAAATAATGACAGATTAATGTAAATATTAAAAGTTGAAGGCACTACATCAAGTATGAATTTTTATTGTGCCTGACATCAAGCATATTTGTAGGTGTGTTCCGAAAGGAACTTTTGTATAAAATAATGGCAGGCAAATTTAAAGAATCAAAGAGAAGGGCACCATATTATATATTGCTTATGATATCAGTCTCCATCTTAAATGTTTTATAGAAAGAAAGAAAGAAAGAAAGAAAGAAAGAAAGAAAGAAAGAAAGTCTATATATGAATTAAAGGGAAGGCCAATATAAAACATGAAAGAGAAAGGCACTATATAACAAATCATAAACTGTATTGTGGCTTTGACCTGATGCTCTATCCTAAGTGCTTCAAAAAATGAAAATAAAGAAAGAATGTGAAAGGCCACGTATAAAACAAATACACTAATGTAAAAACACAAAGGCACTATATAAAAGTAGAATGAAATTGCATAGCACCTTTTGACATCCAGTGCTTCAAAAAGAAGGAAAGAAAGAAAGAAATGAAGGAAGAAAGAAACTTCTCTGTTTAAAATAACAGCCGTTTATTAAAAAGGAAGAAAAAGAAAGGCACTGCAGTATATAGAGTAGACACATCTCATGGTGCCTTTGACTTCACGTTCTGCCCTGCAGTAAGTGCGTCCCCACAGTAAGGTGGCCTTCACACACGACACTCTCTTGAGTTCCAGCCATGCAGCGGTTTTCACCAGAGCTGGAGTCCATCTTCTTCATGCACATGCAGTGGTGGTGCACATTGGTGGAGGAGATGTCATCAAAGAACCACTTGGTATCTCTGTCCTGCTAACAGAATGCCAGGGATCTCAGCACAGCAGATGGACAGATGACACGGTGGGCTAGCACCTGCTGACACCAATCGACCAAATTGAGATTTTTATGACAGCGTTTGGGTGGCCAGTGATTAGAGGGGGTGGGTGGTCACGTAAGGAGACAGCAGGTGGCCAGGCAGTCACCAAATTGTAAAGGTCTACCAGCAGGGGCTCTGGATCTCTGGGTGGTGGGGGGGGGGTGTAGTGACATCCACAGCCCCTCCCTATTTCTTGTATAAATCCTCCAGTGCTCGAAGACTCAGAGTTAGTGACAAGGGGCTGGACAAGTGGTGACACTCGGTGGCTCAGCCACTAGTCTTTAAGTTTGGTCATTGCCTCTAAACAGCCCTGTGTGAATCGCTTATCTGTCAGTGCCACAGGAATGTTAATATTGATGCTATTGTTCTGTACTTTTAAAGGCAGGTGGGGGATTCATTTCAGAAAGGCACAATATAAAACAAAGATTGCTTTTAAGATGTTCTTCTCCATATGCTTATGCTTGTTTGGCTTACAGATCTCTGTATCTAAGGTGTGACATATCAGATTTATATCATGCAATGTCTTTCAGTATTGATACTTTGATAAACTGATTTTCCAACTCAGATGATCATTGTGATTGACAGTCCAGTATGGAGTTTAAAACAAATGGGAGTGACTCAAGTAAAGCGTTGGGGTCCGTGTTGGAGCCCCATGTATTTGAGAATCAAAATAAAGCAAATATAACAACCTTTAGGTCAGAACTTTGGCTTCTTCGGCCCCAAGTATGTGCTCCAGCGAATGGTGATCCATCTCTTTCGAAGGCAAATTCCTTATTGAACATCAATTCCAGTTTGTCAGTCAGTCATTGTCCAACCTGCTATATCCTAACACAGGGTCACGGGGGTCTGCTGGAGCCAATCCCAGCCAGTATAGAGCACAAGGCAAGAACAAACCCCAGGCAGGGCGCCAGCCCACTGCAGATTCCAGATTGTTCTTTTCTAAATTAATGGACAGAGCAGAAGAGGCAAAACTTCTGACATAGACGGGGAGATAATGTCACTTGTCCTCCAGATATTCTCCGTGTGGTCGGGCAGGTTGTTAGCTCCCCATCACTTTCAGACCCCATTGTTCTTACCTGAGGAAATGTCCTCTAGCAGCATGTGCCTGACATAAGTTTAAGGAACACAACCATCAAGAACAGAGCAAGGAAGTGGATCATGCCCCATCTGGGATTGGTTCCTGCTTTCTCCTTCTTTCTTCTGACCAAGAGAAAGCAGACGGATGGATAGAGTGAGAAAAGGTGGGCTTTCAGCATTAGCATGAGCTTCGTGAAGGTTCAAAGAGGGTGCACCATGAATGTGAATGGAAGAAAACACTCCTGGCATTGTCCTGATTCCTTTTAATGACAATAAGACGAGCAGCAGTGACTAACCTTGGCTCCACAGGGGAGTCACTGACTGACAAGACGTTTGGGACTGGGTTTCCTCAGGTATCCACTGAACAACCACAGAAGGACCTTAGGGGGTACTGAGTGACACCTGGAGTTAAGGGGATGGAACTGGTCTTCCTCAGCCATCTATTGAACAGCAAAAGAAGGACCTGAAGGGGCCCTGAATGACAATGGGCATAAACAGAGGAGGGCCAGAGGGGACAATGAGTGACACTGGACATTAACAGTATATGGGACTGGGCTTCTTCAGTCATCCACTGAACAACTGACAAAGGACCTGAGGGATCCCAGAGTGACACTGGGCATTAGCAAAGTAGGACCAGGAGGGTCCCTCAGTGAAACTTGGCATCATTGATACAGGACCGGGCCTCCTCAGTCAAACACTAAACAACCAAAGAAGGGCCTGAGGGGACCTTGAGTGACACTGGGCATTAACAGTATGGGACATGGCGTCCTCATTCATCCACTGAACAAGTATAAAAGGACCTAAGGGGACCCACAGTGACCCTGGGCATTAGCAAAGTAGGGCCGGAAGGGACCCTGAGTGAAACTGGGCATCAGTAGTATAATACTGGGCCTCCTCAGTCATCCACTAAACAACCAAAGAAGTCCCTGATGAGACCCTGAGTGACACTGGGCATTAAGACTAGAGCTGCGGAGACTCATTTTTGGTGGCACTGAGAGTCAGTGGCCAATAGCCAGACCTGTACTTAGACAGTTCCTTTAACAAGTTAGCCATCACTTCCACATCCCAGGAACACAGTGAAGAGGTTATCAGCAACTCTTTCAAGGGTCACCAAGCCAACCAAAAGATCAGGCAGCATTTGATTCAGAGTCCGTCTATTAGGCTGGTCCCCTTTTTTAGTGACCACTGACCCAGAGAGCTGCCTTTTTCTTTAGAGACAAATGTAAAGTTCATCAGAAAGCCAGGAAGATAAAAGGAAACCCGTCAGCCAGTGAAGAGCAATCAGGATCATTGAAGAGCAATCAGGCCCCGACCAACCCTTTCTGTTGAAGCTTACTGCCTGGGCACAGCTGGCATGCGATATTGGAAGACACTGTCACTGAGAGAAAACTGCACTCATGGTCACCACAGATCAAATACTACAAGTGCAAATCCCAGTCTAGCATTGGAGAAGTTCTTCTTGCCAGGATCTCCATTGACGTCACCCGTAATGAACCAGTCAGTTAAATGGCGGTGATTGAAGGCCACACTGGAGGCAAGACAGCAAACCCTGGCCCCCTGAACACCTGGTGCTGTGCTAGCATGTGTAACCAGTTGGTGCCGCTCATCGCCCTGCCACCTTCTTCGGTGACAAGATTTATTGATGATCCGAGTCACTGAGGGGAAAGCAAGGAGAGCCAGGCTGCCAGCTGGCTGCTTCATGTTTGTCTCTGTCCTGGTGGGAAGCCCCCCTGCTGAATGGCGCTCCAGGACTGGAGTAACAACACTTCTAATTATCGCTGCTTGCCGGCACTGTGCCCTCACTGCCATACAAGCTGAGCTCCTGACGGCCTGCACCTGTGCCACATGTGTGTGTCTGTGCCCTGTGTGTGGCTCTCATGTTCCTCTGCGCTCATCTGCATTCTTCTACAACAGAAAGAGCAGAATGCTGCTGGATCTGTGCCAGTGCGATTGTGGCATCCCTCGTCTTCTGAAATGGCAGCCTGCACTACTGTGTCACCCAAGTCCTAAAATATATAAAGTTCATTTATGAATTGCTTGAATGTAATGTCTGCAGGCTTTCACTTTTTATGTGCACGCTTAATTTATTAAGTAGTAAAAGACGCCACCCATTCAGATCGGACTTCTACCCGATTCTGCTTGAATGGACTTCCACACCCTATTGTCCTGTACTAGACAGAGGTAGTTTGATAATAGACAGATGGCTATATGATATCCAGCACAAGTATAAGGAAACTGGCAAGGCAGAGGAGCAAACACACTGTGGTTTATTAGCCATGGAAATTGAACGCATCCTACTGAAATTGCTTCTAATGTCCCAAACCTGTTCAAAATTAAAAGACACACAAGTACACCTCACTACAGGACGGTGATGTCTTCATGGTCTTCATGTAAGTGTTGCTGTGAAAAAGCCATCCATCCATCCACCTTTCAATCTCACTTATCCAGTGCAGGGTCCCCATGGATGCTGGCGTTTATCCCAGCAAGCATCAAGCAAAAGGACCGAGTAATTCCTGGACGGGGCACCAGCCCATCACAGGGTGAACACACTCACTCACAGACATACACACCATGATCAGCTTTATTATAGCCAATCCACTCAACATGCATGCCTGCAAGACTCCAGAGCACCCAAACCAAACCTCCATAGACTGGGGAAAAACACGTAAACTTCACACCATCCATCCGGTGGAAGTGGACACAAAGCCAAGAGACCTCCCTATATGCAAAAACCTAAGGAACTGGAGTGGTGAACAATGTCAGTAGGTGCTCTGGACTGACAAACCAAAATTTGATATTTTTGGCTCAAACAGGGGATGTTTGTCCACAGTGGAGCTCCAGAGAGCTATATGGATGAGGGTCTGCAGCACGATGGAGGTTTTGGTCTGCGCTTTTGCAAATTGGAATTGGTGATCGGATCAGAATTATTGAAATCCTCAATGGTGAGAAGTACAAGCAGATTCGGCCTTCATCACATAAGACCCTCCATCTAATTGGTCCCAACTTCAGTCTGTAGATGAGCGATGGTGCCAGGCAGACAGCCAAGGTCATGAAGAACTTAAACAATTAGTTCTGCAGCAGATGGTATGGCGTCCAGAGGGCCCTCATCTCAACAGCATCATCCAGGCTATCTGGAGCTACCTGGAGATGCAGAAGCAACTAAAACAGCCGAAGTCAGAAGAAGAACTGGAAAAGTGCTTGGAACAAACAACCGGACAGTTTAATTATAAAACTGAATGACGGTGGACCAAAGGGGAAAGGGTGTTATTTTAACTGCATATTCTTTGAGATTTACAAACATTTCAGTTCATCATTTTGAGAGTATTTTTACTTGCATTCTTTTATGTGCTTAAGGCACACCAGATTACAAATAGCTGCTCCAGGAAATCTGGGTGGCAGAGGCCACTTGTGCTATTTTTTAGTGTGCCCTGTGCCCTGCTCTGTATATTCTGATTGGCATATGACCTACCTCAGGGTTCTCAAACTCCAGTCCTGGAGGGCCCCAGTGGCTCAGTGTGATATTGGGCTGTACAAAAATGAATTCTATTATATTGAATTGTATTATTAGAAATCACTGGCTTCCAATTAAGTTTAGGACTGAACTTAAAATCCTTCTTCTCACAATAGGAGGGCACTTTAGATGAGAACAGGCTGCTCAGCCCAACAAGCATGCCAGTCTTATTCACCTAATTTCTCCAAAATAACATCAAATTGAGGTTTGAAGGTCACCAAAGTACGGCTGTCCTCCGCACATAAAGTAATTGTAGCAAGGGCCAGCGCGGCTGAGAAGACTGATCTACCTACTAAAATTAGAGCAGCCCCATTGGTCTTAGCATTTACATCAAAGGTCACCACTTATTGATGTAGTGCACACTTGGAGCTGCTGCGGCTCCTGCTTGTCATATTGTTCTCTAGTGTAGATTCTTGATTCATTTTACTGTTGGAATTGATCTGCCACTAAAACGTATTTTCTATTTTGTTTATCCTCTAAAGGTCTGTGGTGTGACATCGTGGTGTTCTGTCCATATGAATTGTCCTCATTTGCTTACAGATTGACTCTTGTCAGAACTCTGCAAATGTGGAACAATTGGAATTTGAACATGAGTTCCCCATCATTGTTGTCTGCAAGGTCCTGAGAATTAGCTGATAGGACCACCTTTTCCCGCCATGTGACATTTGACCAGGACATTTGCATAAATGGTAGAACTTCAAGAGCATTCAGCACTTCTGATTCAGCTGTTGAGGAACTCCACCCTTTAATGGGTGTTGAATGTGCCTGTTGTGGGATAAGGCCCATAGAGAAGTGGAGGATCAGACTAGAGACTAACTCAAGACAAAGGGATTGTTGGCGGTGCCATAGCGGCTGAAAGAGTGAATGTCAGCATTGATTAAACATCTTAACTGGGATTTCAAACAGCCTGCTTGATATAATTTCCTTGCCTGATGAGTCAAAATATATATATACAGTATATATATATATGTGTATATATATATATATATATATATATATATATATTGTGGACTATGCCAGGCAGTTTATCAAGACCCCCAAGCCGCTAGATGAAGCCCTCCCTGCAATGTGGAGATGCCCCAAATTCCAGCAGGGCACCATGGACTTTGGAGTTGTAGTGCACAGCCCTGCTGGATAATGTCGGGGCCACCAGGGGACGCTGCGGGGAGGCACAGAGACATTTGTTTTTCCTATAGCCCGGAAATACTTGCAGGTCACGAGGACAGAAGGAATAAAGTGCTTCCGGGGTGACAAAGAATAGAAGAGTTTTTGATTTGACCTGGAAGTGCTAGGAAGTCACATGGACTGCAGAGTAAGGAGCACTTCCGGGTCCTGAACTATAAAAGGATTGTGGGAACTCCCAGACGGCGAGCTGAGCTGGGTGGTAGGAGGGCAACACGTCAGGGAGTGGAGAATTGGTTATTATTATTGTATTGTGTTTGGTTAATGAATAGTGAAGAGTAGAGGGTGCTTTATTATTATTATAATAAAAATATTAATTGTAGCACTTTTACCTGGTGTTTGGCATGGTACCTGAGGGTTCAAGGGAGTGATAGTGCCCCCTACTGCTACAATATATATATACAGTATATATATATATATATATATATATATATATATATATATATATATATATATTCATTGCATTCGTAGTCTGAGTCCCGATCTGAATTGTGTGGGTGGTTACCTACGAGGTAACGCTTATGGTTGGTCTGCCATTCTGCAAACATCTGCCACGGTGCCCTCTTCAGTTGCGAAAAGCAGATCATGGAATACTGCATAGTTTATTGTCAAATAATGCAAAGAGTACACAACACGCGTTTCGCCCTCTTTTGGGCTCATCAGGTGTACACACCCTACTGCTCCCCTCTTGGGGATCGAACCTTAGCGCAGTGTAAAGGGGCTTCGTCTCTAACGCTGACGTCCGTGGTTCGATTCCCGAATATATATATATATATATATATATATATATATATATATATATATATATATATATATATATATATATATATATATATATATATATATACTAGGGTTTGCCCCTGCTCACTTGCTCGCCAACCCCGCCAGCCATTTCACGTCTCTGCCGCTCGTGTTGTGAAGAGGGGAGCCGGAACACACCCTAACGAGACGCGGTCACTCCTCCAAAACCCCCTCTTAAACGGTGATACAAACATTTTTTTTTACCTCCTCTTTGCTCGATCAGCTGCTGGCTTGCTGCTCTGCTGTCGTGCTGTGTGATCTGCATCTCGCACGGCGCATTTAAAAGCCTGTACAGCAGCTGTCCTACGCTTTGTCTTTTATTTCCGGCCTGGAGCGTGGTTAAATCTGTTGGCACAAAGGATGTGAGTTTTTGATATTTTAGTTTATAATTTAAAAACAGAATAAGAATCTGAAACTCTAACATCACATTAAAGATCGATAAATTTTGAAAATTTTTAGTTTAGGCTTAGGATTATATATATATAGAGTAGATTTATATATACAGGGCGCCAGCCCACCGCAGGGTGCACAAACACACACACCAAGCACAATTTTAGAATCGCCAATGCACCTAACCTGCATATCTTTGAACCGTGAGAGGAAACCGTAGTACCCGGAGGGAACCCATGCAGACACGGGGAGAACATTCAAACTCCAACAACAACAACAACATTTATTTATATAGCACATTTTCATACAAAAAAATGTAGCTCAAAGTGCTTTACATAATGAAGAACAGAAAAATAAGAGACACAGTAAGAAAAGAAAATAAGTCAACATTAATTAACATAGAATAAGAGTAAGGTCCAATGGCCAGGGGGGACAGAAAAAAAACAAAACAAAAAAACTCCACACAGAGAGTACCCGGGACTCCTAACTGTGAGGCAGCAGCACTACCCACTGTGCCACCATGGTTGACAAAGGAATAACACAAGTCCAGAAAATGTTGGGGTGCCAACTGGTTTAGCCCTTTTAATAATGGTCTCGGAGCTAAATACCAAACTGAAATTTGTAGTGCCTTCAAGCATATAAAGATTAGCTCGTTTTTTTGGGTAGAGCTCAACCCAATTCCCAAAATGAGACACCACTCTCTGTGAATGGTTTAGTTTTTTAGTTCCCCGCCGGGAAGGTTCAGGGTCAGTTGCCCTCATTTGGCGGCTTCTCTGAGCTGTGGAATCAGAAAGAGATGATCCTGCTAGTGATAGCGCCCCCTAGTGTGCCTGAGTTGTACCGCTTACCTCAGACCCTCTGATATACCTCTTTCCTCTCTGGACTGGTGCTCCTTCTGTTGGGTGCGTTCCCATAAAGCCCACCTGTCAGATTTTGTCATGTTGAGGCTTACCTCCTGTCCTCTCTCATACTTCCTGAGTCTGAAGGCGATTCTCAGCGTGCCTCCTACACCTTTACTCCTCCTTGCGTGTCTTATTTCCTCTTTCGATTGCGTCTCCAAAGCCAAATTGATCAATCAGAATGCTCGAGGGTCCGGACACACAGACTTTAGTGCCGTGGTTCTCAACCTGTGGGGCGGGGCCCCCTAGGGGGGCGTTAAGTAACAAAAAGGGGGGCGCGAAGATGGGATATAAGAAAACAAGAATCAAAAATACGAAAAAAAATCTGTTGAAACCAAACCAAATTAACTTAAACTACATTCTGATACTAGAACAATAAATCTAGAGTTAGATAAATGTCGATAAAAGTTAAGTAGGTATAATAAAATTTGTATCTACATTTCAAAAAAATGTTAGGGGGGTCGTGATTAAAACTGTTATGAAAACTCGGGTCGCAAATACTTAAAGGTTGAGAAACGCTGCCTTAGTGTTTTATTATACAGCAGTTATATACCAGGGGTGGGCAATGCCTGTCCTGGAGGGCCATGGTGGCAGCAGGTCTTCATTTGAACCCAATTGCTTAATTATAAACCAATCCTTGCCAATCTCAGACCTTATTTAATTTTATGGCTTGTTAGTCTGCAATGTAAAGTTTCTTATATCGTTGATTTTTTTTTTCCTTTCCAAGGATATCATCCAAATGATTTGAAGCCTAAAACGGATCATTCTCAGTCTGTCACATTATTCTTTGCTTTTATTTAACCAAATACTGCATGATGAATCTACAGAGATGTAAACTGAAACAAGTGAGATGGAGATCTGCTGACTCCTTTGTCATTTACATCTTATTGCTAATAAGGAGCCATTAAAACAGGGAATGCAGCTATTTATGACTGGAATAAACAATTAAGGGTGGGGAGACCACGAAAATTAAGCATCAACATGTCACTTGAGCAATAAGTGCTTCATCAGGAATAATTGACCTCTCATTAAGAAACAGTTGGAACAAAAACCTGCAGCCACTGCGGCCCTCCAGGTCTGACGATGCCCACCCCTGATATACACTGTATATATTTTAATGAAAGGTGTGGTTGGACAAGCATCCCAAATGTTAATGATGGTATCTCCTTACGCAGTGGATGTGGATGGACGGCCTGTGTGAATGGGGGTCCTGTCTGGAAAGACTTAGAACTTGAAGCTTTGCAGAGGAGAGCAACCAGGTGCATCCCAGGACTGAAGGCCATGTGCTACTGTGACAATGCAAAGGAGACTGGCTTGGGGACCTCATCAAGGTCTTCAAAATCCTGAAAGGCAACAGTAAAATAGATCCAGCAGAATTCTTTCAACTTAACGGCGAGGACATGATGATGTTAAGGGTGAGCACATTTCAGACTAAAGCCAGGAAGCACGGTGGGAATCTGAAACAAACATGTAATTGAAGCAGAAACCTTGACAGCCATTCAGAAGTTTTCTGGGTGAGATGTTGGGACAGCTTAGCTATTAGCTACATAAAGCTGCTGGATGGACTGAATGGTCTGCTCTTGTTTGTCAGATTTCTGATGTTCTTATCTGTCTATATGTATACAGTGTATAAACATGGAGCTTCCAGAGGAAGGTTTGGGGCATACCGAGTGGTCAGAAGAAGGAAACAGAAGTGTACATGCCACCAGGGCTTTCCCATGAAAGTCCAATGCCAGCCACAATGCAAAAAGAATGGCAAACGTCAGGTGGGATACATTCAGGATGGCTTGTGCCACCCATGACATGTAGAGGAGAGTATATGCCAACCTCGATACAATAGAAAAAGTCTTTATCTTATGGAAAAGGGCTTATGTCACAGTGGCATGTGTAACTCAGGAGAAATACAGGAGTACTTTTTCCAACAGGGACACAGGACCACTTGTGACATGCAGAGGTAGACATAATGCCACACGATGATGCCAAGAGGGCCAATGCCCATCACGGTGCGATCAGGAAGTTTTGTGCCACCCTTACCTCAATCGCATATCTCCAATGCCTTGTATTTCTACTATTTGCACCCCAAGCTGACACCCCATCAGGACAACACAGTGTTGGTGCCCAGCGGGGTCCGGGAGGCAGACGCTGGCTCTGCTTTCAGTTTCCGACGAGGAGTGCAGCCTGGCCTCTCCTGTCACAGCTGTTGTCATCTTAATTTGATCAAATCACTTTCCTCCTCAAGGTCTCCCGCTGGGTAAGGAGAAGCCGTCTGAGCTCGGGGGTTAATGGCGAGTGAAGCAGGGGATTCATTATTAACGAGGTTTGTCTGACATTCGGAACGCAAGCTCACACTGCGGCCGGACTACGCGGGTGATCCGATACTCATGGCTGGCGTTTCGCTGTCACTCGTTACCTTACTGTTGAAAAATTAATTTTTGGAACAACTGCTAAATAATTTAGTATGACCACAGAAACAATGCTGATAATGGGAGCACGAGACAGAGAGCCCCCCGAGGGGCACCACGCTCTATAAATAGCATTGCATTCCCTTCAAGGTCACTGGCTGCTTCCTCCAGCTAACAACATTACGGCTCATCCCTGAACCTGTTCGACTTCTGAGAGTTGCCACGTTCCCCAGAAGAGCAGGAGGAGGAAGGGGTCTCCTCTATACCTTCTGATCAAATTCTCCTAGAAGCCATGATGGAGATTCTTGAACGTATGAAAGCGGGGACAGCGTGACAGGAGAGAGTTGTCGTGACTGGGTGAATGGGATTGGAAATGAGCTGTTATGAGACCAGCCATGCCAAAGGAGACTCAAAAGGAGCATGGAGTGGAAGGGTTGACAAGAGGGTGGGCTGTACGGGCAGTGAAATGGGCCATGAAATTGGACGTCCAGAGTAGACAGTTGGGCGGGCAGGTCATTGCTTACCTTGAAAGCTTCCAGTATTTTGATTGCAGAAATTGAGGTTGTCCCATCTCCATGATATAGGAATAAGGAGCAAATAAAATGATCAAGAAGGGGGGCACCCTTGGTATCCCACCCTGAGTACCAGTATTTAACCAGAAGTGCCAATGGTGAATGCTGCAGCTGAACATTGGGAAGAATAAGAGCAGTAGAACTTGGCAATCTAATGAAAATGTGAGGGGGCACTTTGAGACACTGGAAGGGTAGATAAGAGGGCAAACAGGAGGAGTAGGATGGATAATCGGTGACAAGGTGGCCTAGCAGCTAAGGGGCCTGAAGCTGTTGAGGTTGTCAGTTTAATCCCAGCCTTTAACCATCTATGTGTCCTTCAACAAGTCAATTCACCTGACTGGGCTCCACTTGAAAGAAGAAAGATGTCTAAAAGTCTTAGAATGGGACTCCCTATTAAAAGGCATCAAGATATCTCACCAACACGAGAAGGAACAAATTGGTATGAAATTTAGATACCCAGATATATAAATACAGAGAGCAGTGAGCCAGCTTCTAGATCTGCCACCTTGGATCTTTGTAAATAAGAACTTTCCTCCTAAAGGGTTTCTCTCATCACTTTACACCCAATACTGTCATTCCACTGCCCCCCACCATCCACATTCCTCCAATTCAAAGGCAAATGAATGGTCCATAAGCTCCTACCGGGCACACACAAAAGGCCCGTCTCAGAGAGACCGCTCCCCTCACAAAGCGCCACACTTCAAAGGCAGCTTTAGCCACTGAGGTGCTTCCCGCCTCTCCACTGACAGAGGGCCTGCAAAGGGCCCTCCGTCTTCCCGCCTCGCCGTCCATTTAGCTCTTTAATAAGAATGAGTGCCGGCTGTGGACACTCGCCTCACTCCTTCAAGTGCCTGCCAACTTCGAACCTGGCAAGTCTGCGCAGTTTAAGCTCCTGCTACACTGGTCTCCACTGCCCTTGCGTGACTATCAGAATCAATTCATGCTGACTGGGCAGCAGCTGTCAACAGCTGCTTTAGGAATAGCAAGAGTGGAGCTGCACAGAGAAGGGGGCCTTCGGTGGTGTTGCACACGTTAACGCAGACCTACGGTCTCCACGTATGCTGAAGAAAGCATCGAGATTCCACGTTCTACAGGGCAGCACCATCACGAGTTGCTGTCTGTCCTCTCAGAATCGGGCATGGAGATCCGTCCATCGCACACTCACATCCACAGCTAAGCTTAATTGTCCCATCCACCTTCTCTAGTTTTATCAACTACTTTGAATTCTCATTTTTAGTATGAAGGAAGAAACTTAGAAGACCATCAGTGCAGTCCACATAAAAGACTCCCCTGCTCATAACACAATTGCGGTCCAAGCGATAGTCCCGCACCACCATAGTGCCATACACAGATCCGGAGAATTAAACAAAACAAACTCATCGAGTTTGTCTCCGAGACCCCACATCCTAGGTTTGAACCTGGCCTTGGTCATTGTCTCTGGAGTCTGCATGTTCTCTCTTTCTCTGTATTAGTTCCCCTTTGAGTTTATTTTTTCTCAAATCCTCAAAGGCTTGCAGGGTGACTGAGTGTCTGCCCCATGATACACTGGCACCCCATCTAGCCTTGTGCCCAGTACTTGAAGGATAGGTTCAGGCCCCCCAAGACCTTGAATTGGATTAAGTGGGTTTGAGAATGTCCTGTCCTGTCCTGTCATGTCACATCATGTCCTCTCTTGTCCAGTCCTGTTATGTTATGTATGACCCCCTCCAAGACCCCAAACAGAACCTAACAGACACAGCTCTGGGTTCAAACACAAACGTTTATTTTACAAACTACCTTTGACAGGTCTCTCTCCCTCTATAAAATACAGCATGGTACCATAAGGTAACTCTTCTCTTCTCTACTTCGCCCCCGGTAAGTGTCATCCAGCTCCTCTTCTGACTCCAGCTCCACTGGCTGAAGCAGAAATGCTTCCTTTATCCAGGACCCGGGAGTTACGTATGACACTCTCCCTAGGAAGCACTTCCAGGTTAGGTGGAAGTTCCATGAAGTACGGACCATTAATCCCTGCAGCGCCCCCTAGTGGCACCTACAGAACCCAACAGGGCTTTCCCATAGGTTCTACAGTTCCCATCATGCTCTTGGGTATCTATAGTGATATTGTAACCCAGGGACATTCCCATCTAGAGTTTCAGGAGAGTAAATAACCCAGACAAGTTGCCTTTCTCTGTCCCTCCATTGCACTGGAAGCCCAGCCAGTTAGGGATTATTGATCAAGTCCTTCCGAGATGCTAGCGTATCCATTCCTGTCTCTCTCCTGGCTGCGGCAGAGACTATCCTGCCTATTTAGTGGGCCAGCCTCCTCGCCAGGTAAAGAATCTTGAACCAGTCTGGCTGGGATGCCAGCCCATACCTTCTACCCATTTCATATTTTATGTCCTTACCTGTCCTGTCCTGTCATGTCAAATCCTGTCTTCTTTTGACCTATCATGTTCTGTTATCATGATGGTGTGGGAAAATGTTTTCTGGGCACATTTTGGGCCCCTTGAATACCAATCAATCTTCACTTGAATGCCAAGGCCTATTTAAGTATTTAAGTATCCCCTTCTTCTAATGGCTACTTCACAAAGCAAATGTCATCTCAAAGTGGTTTCATAAACATGACGATGAGTTTAGTGGCCTTCCTAGTCTGAATTCAGTAGAACACCGCTTGAGATGTGGTACAACGGGAGAGTCGCAGCATGGATGTGCAGGTGACAAATCTGCAGGAACTGTGTGCTGCTATCATGTCAACATGGACCAGAATTTCAAAGGAACGATTCCAACATCTTGAGAAGTCCATGCCATGAGGTTGTTCTGGGAGTAAAAGAAGGCTCTAATAAGTATTAGTATTGTGAAAATAAGAACTTGCTTCGTGAGTGTATGTTTCCAGCAATGGACCTTCTTTTCTCTAACCTTGGTTCTTTCATTGCCCCTAACTCTATAGTAAAAGGAGCAAGTTTGAAAATGAGGCATCAGTGTGGCACAGTAGTTAATTTTTACCACTGCCCTGGGTCCTCTGCGTCTGCCCAGAATGTGGTTTGTTGTGGTCCTGCTGCAAAATGGAGTGGAGACCCTATATAAGATGGTGTCTGGATGGCAGCACGTGTTCCTCCAACATTTCCACATTTCTTTCTGCATTAATGGTGCTTTCACAGATGTGCAAGTTACCCATGTCATGGGCACTGGCTCCCCTGCTGCCCCCATTACCATGGCAGATGTTGATAAGAGCTTAGATGGCCCTTCTCCTCTTTGGCCTGGAGAACACGATGGCTGTTTTTTTTCCAAAAATGATACGAAACATTGACTCTTAGGACCACAAAACACGATTCCACTGAGCTCCTTTCCATCGCAGATGAGATGAAGCCCAAAGAAGTTGACGGCCCTTCTGGGCAGTGCTTTGCATAGTAAATCGTTAACTTGGATACAGAGGCAAATGTGGTGTTGACTGACAGATGGTTACTAAAGTATTTCTGATACCCATTACAGATGCTTTACGGTTTTTAAGTTAGTGACGTCTGAGGGATCAGAGATCACGTGCATTCACGAGGGGTTTTCGACCTTTTATACATCGAAATTTGACCAGATTCCTTGAATCTTTCAATCATATGTGCAATGCAGAAGATGAAATGTCCAAAATCCTACCGACTTGTCTTTTGGGGACTAATCCAGCAGTTTGTTCTCGATGTGCATCTGTTGTCCTCGACCCAAGAACTAGGCCTTATTTTTGGGGGCTCCTTATAAAGTAAAACCTTGGATTGTGAGTAACTTAGTTTGCGAGTGTTTTGCAAGACGACCAAAAATTTTTAATAAATTTTAACTTGATAAACGAGCGAAGTCTTGCAATACAAGTAGCACATATACGCGTTGTCTTCTGAGCGTCACGTGATCACAACTGAGCTGATGGTTCTACTCTCTCTCTCACTGCAGGATTGTGGGTAATTGTCTCCCATGCACGGTCTCATTTCGGCGCGCCTCACTCGTATAGTCAACATCCGTATGAGCGTATGATATTTACTGTAGCATTGTGACCACGTGTGTGTGAGGGATGAATCAGTTTAAAGGCAATGCAATGTCACATATCTGCAAAGATTCCAGTGAGCCAACAGATAATAGGGATTCCGTTAGTTAGAGTGAAAGTCATCCTACACAATAACCCTCCTCTTCCTCTCCTACCTTCTTTTCAAAGGTAAAGTGCAGGTTCATTTGTTTTATGTATTTTTACTTTATATTTTGTATTAATCATTTTTATATGAATATTTTTGGGTTGTAGAACGAATGAATTGAGTTTCCATTATTTCTTATGGGAAATTCGCTTTGATATACGAGTGCTTTGGTTTACAGGCACTCTTCTGGAGCGAATTATGCTCGCAAACCAAGGCGCCACTGTATATTAGAATACAATTGCCTCATCTTGTTATGTCAGCATGTCACACCATTCTCAGATCCCACTGCATCTCCACATCGTAAAGCCTGGAAGAGCCAGTGACACTGAGGATATGACTGGATGACAACTGTGAATAGTTTGGGGACTGCAGGAGAGACAGTTGACAGCTTGGAAACATAGCGCCAGGGGCAAGAATGATCTTAGCAGACCAACCTGCATCTTCTATGGGGAAGACCACAGGAAAACTACGGAGACTCCCTGAACTGTATAAACCCAGGGGAGCCCAAGATGGGTGAAGAATGAGCACCCTATCTGAACGGGCCGAGTTAAAACTCATGGAAATGGATACATGACTAATGAGTAAGATCTGGAAAAACTTGCATGGCCTACAAATCCTTCAGACAAAGAAAGAAATGCATGGAGCAGGAGAGGGGTATTCAGCACATGGGTAATAACCCTGATAAGATGCAGAGTCATCCCACGGTGCCCAGAACCTCCATGCACTAGAAGCTCCTACTCCATGCAGATCATAGCATGGCTCCTGGCCAGGAAGCAGGGCGAGTGGCTACCATATGACAAGGAGGCTTTGCTGGTTGCTTACTCTGTAGAGCATTCACTCTGCTCAGGGGTCATAAAGAGGCGAGCCATTGGATGTATCACAGAAGCCAAAGAAAGATACTCCAGATATCCATCCATCCATTTTCCAACCAGCTGAATCCGAACATGGGGTCACAGGGGTCTGCTGGAGCCAATCCCAGCCAACACAGGGCACAAGGCAGAAACCAATCCCAGGCAGGGTGCCAACCCACCACAGGACACACACAAACACACCCACACACCAAGCACACACTAGGGCTAATTTAGAAATGCCAATGCACCTAACCTGCATGTCTTTGGACTGTGGGAGGAAACCCACGCAGACACGGGGAGAACATGCAAACTTCACGCAGGGAGGACCTGGGAAGTGAATGTGGGTCTCCTTACTGCAAGGCAGCAGCCCTACCCACTGCGCCACCGTGCCACCCCAATCCTCCAGATAACTCTGGATAAAGAGCGGGTAATCTGTAGACCCCCCAGCTACTGACCAATGTCGGGTGGGTCACCTGAGTGAGAGTGTCTGATGTTATGAGACCCGAGACACCCAATGACCCCAGGGAACATCACTAATAATGTTTCCCAGCATGCATCTGCACAGTATGTATTTGCACTTCTCACTCCTGACTAATCCATCCCAACTTTTTGGAACATGTCTCAAACAGACGTGCATCTTCAACAAACAGTTAAACATTAAATTCTTTGCTTTATGTTTGAATACAAATCAAAATAAATTTAAAATCTCTCTTTATTTTCACGGGTGGCGCAGCGGTACTGCAGGGTTCATTTCCTGAGTCCGTCCTGTGTGGAGATTTCATGTTCTCCCAGTGTCCAAAAACAGGCTGGTTAGGTGAATTGGCAACACTAAACTGGCCTTGGTGTGTGTTTGCCCTCTGATGGACTGGCACCCTGTCTAGAGCTAGCTTTGATGGGCTCCAGCTTCTCCCCGAGTCGAGACCCCCGCTCTTAGCATTTAGCAGGCTTAGAAAACGACACAAATCCTTTTTGCTTGCGTTTGCACTTTCCATTCTGTCCCAATGTCTTGCAATTGGGGTTGTAGATCTAAATCTCCCTGAAGGCTCCTCATCCCTGCATTGTGTTGTCTCCCTCAGATGATGGCACACGATGAGGACACATTCTGGGAGGGATCCCATTGTGCCTGATGATGCTCAGTGAGACAGAGCACAGAGTTCCTTCCGTGGTGGACTTCAGTTCAGACCCCTTGGAGCCTAACCACCGGGATAAAGTGGCAGCTACGTCCGGACGACACACATACAGGGCTCATAAAACTAAACAATGAAAGACGAGGGCTCGACGTGACACAACGAACAAGCAGGGCATGTTGTAAATGCCGGGCACATGAGCTCACCTCCTAAACACAATAAGTGCTGAAAAGTGAGTCTGGAGACAGATAGGAAGAGCGGAGACCATCCTGGCGTCTACCGGACACTCCGCACAAAGAGCTGAGCTTCACAGACAATGGCAGTGGTCAAGGGCGATAAGATTGTTCAAAAGGAAAACACCCCCCCCCCTCCCCAGGCTGAGTCCTCATTCTGGCGCATGGAGCCCGCCAGAGCGTCTCTCTCGCCGAGAACACCCGCCCGTCCTAAAAATAGACTGGAGTCCGGCCTGATACGAAGGCTAAATTTAGCTGGATAATCAATCGACTTCCTGTTTGCCTTGGGCCAGTGAGCCTCGGCTTGGGTTTCACAGCTTTCAGACCCCTGCGATGCTCATCCCGGTGGACTGTCTTTTAATTGTGCCGCTTCTCATCATGTCGGCTCAGTGTTACAACTGGAAAATGTGAAAGGTGGAGCTCGTGTGACTCTTTTGGAAGGGTGGATGGGGGGCTTTTGTTTTGCTCTCGGCTGCTGTTATCCTGCTCACTTTTCCATCCCTGGTGCAGAAGGACTTGATTGTGTATAAATGGATGTATCTACCATGTTTATTTATTTATGCACATATATGTTGATTGGAAGTGAATTGTTAATGAATGCAGTTTAACATGGAGACATTAGATTGGGTTAGATATACTTTATTGAGCCCCAAAGGGAAAATCAATTGCATACCCCAGCCTAAAGTAAAATATAAGACAATAAAATAGAATGAATATTAGCTGGGATGGCACAGTGGCACAGTGGGCAGCACTGCTGCCTCGCAGTTAGGAGACCTGGGTTTGCTTCCCTGGTCCTCCCTGCGTGGAGTTTGCATGTTCTCCCCATGTCTGCATGGGTGTCCTCCCACAGTCCAAAGACATGCAGGTTTGGTGCATTGAAGACCCTAAATTGTCCCTAGTGTGTGCTTGGTGTGTGTGTGTGCCCTGTGGTGGGCTGGCGCCCTGCCTGGAGTTTGTTTCCTGCCTTGCTCCCTGTGTTGGCTGGGATTGGTTCCAGCAGACCCCTGTGACCGTGTAATTAGGATATAGCGGGTTGGATAATGGAAGGATGGATATTTATATATGTATGTATGTATATATTATGAAGCCAGGGCAGAGACAGGCAGAGACACAAATTTCACCAAACAGCACACATTTATTTTAAGTGGGGAAGCGCTACGCACTCTTTCTCCATTTAACACAGCACAGTACATAACATACCAACAAGCAAAGACACCTCCAGTCCTCCTTACAGGCTTTGTCCTTCTTCCTCCCAACTCTGGCCATTGAGTAGAGGTGACTGGCCCATTTTATAGGACACCCAGAATGATTCTAGGTGTCCAGCGACCTTCTTCTGGCAGCACTTCCTGGTGTGGAGGAAGTGCTTCCCAACAGGGCACAGTAAACATCCAGATGTTCCCCAGCAGGGTTGACCTTCCATGCTCCAAACCCGTCGCTCTGCTGTAAGGCAAGGAAGCTGCCATCTATCAGTCCAGGGGAGAAAATGTTCTTAAAAAGCTTTCTCCTCCAGTCTTTTCATTTTCGGAGTGGTCTGCCACACTACCTGATATATACATATATATATATATATATATAAACCATTGAAGTTAATCAGTCAAACAAAAGAATTGTTGAAGGGTTAAACTGCTCTCCTGAGACAGTGGTCCTCAAGTTCAGGCTTCAGGTGTCTTCAAGATTTTTTATATTCAGAAGCGGAAGCTGGATCACTCATCCTCCAGTCGGTGAGCTTCTGAATTGTAGATGGAAAAGATGGAATTAGTGACAGTGCCCCGGTCTTTGCTCAAGGTGATATTATCTACATTACTGGAGCCCTTAAGATGTCTGATAAGTGCAGATGTTTGCTTTGGCACTCCATTAGGATTTGCGGATCTTACCAAATGGTCATTGATATGGGAAAGGGCATCATTATTAATGTGTGCCCCCTGGCAGTGCAGTACCTTGAATTAATAAGGGTGTAGGTCCAAAAAAACCAACATGTGACTCCCTTAGCAGAGTGATCTCCTACTTAATGGCCAGGGTTTCATGCTCGATTGCTGAATATCTTCTTTACCTTGTCCAGTTCTGAATTAAATTATGGGGTGTTCAACACTGTCAACTGTATTACTGAGCACCAACCCCAGGTCAGTGTCAGACACTTTGGTTTCAAAAGAGAAGGAAAGAGAAAACTGTTTCAGCATTTTGATCCCACAGCACTGAGATCTGGCCTGCTTTTGAGTAAATTCTTGGAGAAACACACAAAGCATCGGTAATAGCCAGTGAGCCAGAAAAAGGCTTGAACATGCTCTTTTTTTGTTTTTATGGTCAGGGCCAGACCCGAGTTGGCAGCATCTATGGACCATTGCAAGATTTGACCTTACCCACCCCACAAGATAGCCTAAATGTCTGGTATCAGTCAACCCAAAATAACATTTTAAAGAGTTAATCCAAAGGTCAACCTTGTGAATGGCGTGGACCTCTGTCACAGTATGTCTCCCGTGTGGGTGCCAGAATAATGTTGTCCATGTAAGCAGCACTATAGGCAATTTGGAGTCATTGCAGTTTATCTATCAGATGCTGGAATATTGCTGGTGCCATTTAAAGCCCAAATGGTTGGGAACAGTGTTGTCAATGTCCACGGTGGGTGTTAAATATGCTCAATTCTTTGATAGATTCTGTTAAAGGAATTTGTCCATAGCCCTTAGTCATACTGAGTGTGGTTCAAGGTGGTTTGTCCATGCATGACATCAGATAGCCATCAAAAAGAGAGACTTGGTTAAGATGGCAGAAATTACTGCAAAAATGGCAAACTAACATCAGGTTTTAACACTAATACAATTGGGCTCTACCAGGGGTTGAAACTCTCTTCAGTAACTCCCAGACCCAGCATCCACTGAGTTTCCAACTCAACCACTGCCTTCGTTGCATCCGGGAGGTGTTGAGTTCATTGTCAAACATGGCAGTGTGGCATAGTAGTTAAGACTTTGGACTTGTGAGCTCAAATACTTCATCTTCTTGTACTACAATTGGAAAAACAAAAGAAGCGTAACAAGTTGTTTCTTAAATGTTGTATGTCACCTTGGATAAACGTGTCAGCCCAATAAGAAAACGTAAATGGTCCTTGGTTCAGCCATATTGTTATATGCAATCAGGGAAGCCAGGCCTAGCTGGATATTAACAACATGCTTTATGGAACGAATGGCAGACTCTAACTGTTTTCTTTTATTTCATCACCAAAATCAAGAAACAATGCAATAATGGACTGACATGTCTCCTAGGGCTTTATTGTGGCACTGCCTCTCGTGCTGCCCCTCAGGAACAATTTAAATCAGAGTCTGAGCAAGCAAGGAAGAGAGACGGACAGGACAGGGTTCAGCACGTGCAGTCCTGGAAAGAAATTGAAATGAGCATCTCCGGAAACAGCTTGGGCAGATGGTACAATGAGGAGGAGTTGAGCCAACGACTTCCTGGAGTCGGCTTGTCGCTGCTTTGCTTCAGTGTCACAGGGGAGCCTGTCAAGCGTACATTCTGTGATTTTAAAACTGGAACAGTAAGGATAAATCAATGGCACAGAGAGGAGTGGCGTCCCCCAGAACAATGCCTCTGGCACCGGATGTTTTAAAGCAGCATTGGCAGACTGAGATGAAGTGGAAAGGAAAACACAGCATTGAGTTGTTTGTTTTTGTACAGTGGTTGGTCAGATAGTGCCTTCATCTAGCCATCTATTGACTTGACTGGCTTAGTTCATTCGAAGGTCTCGGGGGTAGGAAGTACTGAGGTAAAAGACAGGAACCAACAGTGTCCTGGGCACACATCCAAACTTACTCATCTTGGACTAATAGTGAGATATGCAGGGTGAAATCAACACTGGGTATGATGCCAGTCCACTAGAGGGAACACTTTGTACATGCCAAAAACAGGCCCATTTAGAGGTGTCAGCTAGCGATGTCACTTAGCCCTCCTCACCCATTTCCTTCAAGAACTTAAGAGGCACACTGGAGATAATTTATTGTGAACATTTTAATGTATTCGGGTCATCTAAATAGTAAGCAGGTGGGATCATAAGCAGGGACAAGAAGAAGAAAAAGTCATGTGAAAAAGTAAGTGCACCCCATGAAATACCTTTTCTTATCTAACATATGTGGACATGTCAAGATGTGATCTTCATTTAAACAACGTCTTTAGATAAAGGTGATGTCATTAAAAATGATAATGAAAAATTGAATTTGCAATTATTTGCAATAAAATGATAAGATATGCCATTTCTGCCTGTGGAAAAAGTAAGCCCCTCTTTGTCTCTACTAGCTGGTATTGCCCCATCTCATATTGACTGTCAGAACGTTCTTCCCACTCCTCCATGCAGAGCTCATTTTAAGTCCCTCCAGAGCTTCTTGATGGGATTTAGAAATGAGCGTTGACTTGGTCATTCCAGAACCCTCCGTTTCTTTCTTTTTACCCATTCTTTTGTGGATTTGCTGATATTTTTTATGGTCATTGCTATGGTGCAGGGTCTACTTTCAGCTGAACTTCAACCTTCTGACAGAAGGTTTTAAAATTTCCTCAAGCAGCCTTGGGTGCAATGAAGAATTCCAAGTTGATTCTATGATGGTGTAGCTCCCAGGCCCTGATGGAGTAAAGCAGAATGTAAGAGAAGGGCAAGAAAACAATAAAGAGTTAGGGTACCAGCCTGGTGACCTTGTATAACTGAAGGTTATTCCAAAACAAAAAAAAACATCCAATAAGTTGCTGAAACATCTTTCAGACGAAAGTATAAACTGAACTGACAAAGATGGCGGAACTTCCAGTGTTCAGTCCTTCTGGCAGGAAGAGGCGGGTCCAGGTGGATGGACACCAGAAGTGACACCAGAGGTGTTATAGCTGTAAGTCGCCTAGTCTGCAGAGGAAGGGAGGAAGAGAAGAGGTGTTATGACACATATATATACTGTATATACATAGTAATATGAAAAAGTTTGGGAACCCCTCTTAATTCTTTGGATTTTTGTTTCTCATTGGCTGAGCTTTCAAAGTAGCAACTTCCTTTTAATATATTGCATGTCTTATGGAAACAGTAATATTTCAGCAGTGACATTAAGTTTAATGGATTGACAGAAAATATGCATCATAACAAAATTAGACAGGTGCATAAATTTGGGAACTCCAACAGAGATATGACATCAATACTTAGTTGAGCCTCCTTTTGCAAATCTAACAGCCTCTAGACGCCTCCTATAGCCTTTGATGAGTGTCTGAATTCTGGGTGGAGGTATTTTTGATTATTCTTCCATACAAATTCTCTCCAGCTCAGTTAAATTTGATGGCTGCCGATCATGGACAGCCCGCTTCAAATCATCCCATAGATTTTTCAATGATATTCAAGTCAGTGGACTGTGACGGCCATTCCAGAACATTGTACTTCTCCCTCTGCATGAAGGCCTTTGTAGATTTCGAACTGTGTTTTGGGTCATTGTCTTGTTGAAATATCCAACCCCTGCGTAACTTCACCTTTGTGACTGATGCTTGAACATTATCCTGAAGAATTTGTTGATATTCAGTTGAATTCATCCGACCCTCGACTTTAACAAGGGCCCCAGTCCCTGAACTAGCCACACAGACCGACAGCATGATGGAACCTCCACCAAACTTGACAGTAGGTAGCAGGGGTTTTTCTTGGAATGCGGTGTTCTTCTTCCTCCATGCAAAGCACTTTTTTTATGAACAAATAACTCAATTTTTGTCTCATCAGTCCAAAGCACTTTGTTCCTAAATGAACCTGGCTTGTCTCAATGAGCATTTGCATACAACAAGCGACTCTGTTTGTGGCGCGGGTGCAGAAAGGGCTTCTTTCTCATCACCCTGCCGTACAGATGTTCTTTGTGCAAATTGTGCTGAATTGGAGAACGATGTACAGATACACCATCTGCAGTGAGATGTTCTTGCAGGTGTTTGGAGGTGATCTGTGGGTTGTCTGTAACCATTCTCACAATCCTGCTCATATGCCGCTCCTGTATTTGTCTTGGCCTGCCAGACCTGCTGGGTTTAACAGCAACTGTGCCTGTGGCCTTCCATTTCCTGATTCCATTTCTTACAGTTGAAACTGACAGTTTAAACCTCTAAGATGGCTTTTTGTAGCCTTCCCCTAAACCATCAGACTGAATAATCTTTGTTTTCATATCTTTTGAGAGTTGCTTTGAGGATCCCATGCTGTCACTCTTTAGAGGAGAACAAAAGGGAAGCACAACTTGAAATTGACCACCTTAAATACCTTTTATCATGATTGGACACACCCGTCTATGAAATTCAAGGCTTCACAAGCTAATCCAACCAATTTGGTGTTGCAAGTAATCAGCATTGAGCAGTTACAGGCATTCAAGTCAGCACAATTACAAGGGGACCTAAAGTTTTGCGCAGCCAGTTTTTCACATTTGATTTAATTTCATACTACTAAATACTGCTTCACTAAAAATCTTTCTTCAGAAAACATCCCAGTACTCAGATGTTCCTAGGAAATGAAAGACATATCACTGTTATCTTTGTTGTTGAAAGTAGAGTCAATTATTATGCAGGGTGCCAAACAGGCAATTACAATGATTTTCGGAATATATAAAGTCAGCGATGGAATATATAAAGTCATTCCTGATTTTATAAAGTCAGCATCGGAATATTTAAACTCATTCCTGAATATATAAATTTAAAGTCAGATTATATTGATAATGATTGAAACTACTCAGGCACATTTTTAGTAAACTTAATGAGTTCCTAATACAACATAATGAAATAAGTTAACAAAAACTTCTTCAGAAAAATATTAAAAAAAAAACACTGTTCAGTTAATGTATTCATTCATGTATGGTTCCTGGACTTACAGCCGTATAAGTTCACTGTCACTTATCGGCGGGCACCCTTCAGGCCAATGCCGATGCCCTCTCTCTATTCACGACCTCTCGGTTAGGTCCGCCCGACCTGGCGGTCCTGGGCTAAGGGGGATCGTGTCACGCACGCAGCAGTAGGAGGCAGCGGATTGATTCGATAGCACCTGGGAAACCATTAGCGCCAGGGAATGGCGGGGTATTAACTTTCTCCCTCTGCTTCCTCATAGAAAGAAAGACCTTCCTGCACCATAGGCCTGGATTGACGCAGTGCGTACTTCCGCCCTTCCTCCGCCATCTTGCCCTGGCGTCATCCTTCCCATCCTCCCTTGCGGCCCTTCCCGGCATCCCTCCACTCCCGTCTCCTCCCCAATAAAATGGCCGCGCCGCCAGGAGTCGGCGCGCGCATATGAACTGTTTGTTTATAATTTTGACCTGTTTTGTTTTCTGTGTACAATATACGGGGCGGAAAACCCCAACCCTTGCTACTGTCTCCTCGGTCCTTTACAAGTGGCGTAGCGGCAGGATAGAGATCCCGGAATGCGGAGGGACAGGACCTCAACACGTGCTGCAGGAATGAGCCAGCTCCAGGCTGCAGCAGGCAAGCCGCCACCACCCGGGAGCTGGAGGCCACGAGGCCAGGTTAGTGGAAGCCCAACGGGCGAGACCAGACCCGCCCAGGCAGCCGCCTCATCCTTTAGTCCGATGGCCCCGCCGGAGGGCGTCGACGCCTACCTGGGCATGTTTGAGAGGGCGGCCACCGGAGCAGTGGCAGCGGTCAGTGGGCGTCCATCCTGGCGCCATACCTGAAGGGAGCGCTGCGGCCTATTATGACCTCCCTGAGGAGGAGGCGCTAATTACGACCTCCTCAAGCCCGAAATACTGGCCCGCTACGGCATTAGCCGGGCCAGCAGGCGGCGAATGGCGGAACTGGGTCTTTGACCCGAAAAGCCCTTCGCGCCCAGGCGTTGAGTTCTGGGGCAAGATGGGCGCTGGCTACGGCCAGAGGCCCGGCGGGCGGAAAGTGGTCGGCGGGTGGCCTGTGAAGGCCTGGTCAATGCGATGCCCAGTTCCCTCGCCCAGCAGGTCGGGGACACGCCTATCAGAACATGTCGGGCCTCCTCGGCGTCCTGGAGCGTCAGTTGGCGGTCCTCCGACTTGGGGGTCAGAAAAGCCTGCTCGCGGGAACCGGCAGGGACGGGCGGCCACCCGAGCCCCTCGACGCGCTGCAGAAGCGCCAGCCAGAGCCAGAGAGGCGGGTCCGCCCGCTGTTTCAAGTGTGGCGAGACCGGTCACCTGCTACCAAACTGCCCCATCACATCGCCCGGAGCCTATGGACTGCAGCTGGACATCGGAGAGGTATTGTACCCGCCGCATCCCTTGGCGAGTCCGACACGGGAGTGGTGTTGCTAAATGGGCACGCCGTGGTGGCTTTGTTTGATTCCGGCAGCAACATTACCATTGTTGCTCGCCGTTCGTCTTACCGCAACAGTGGTTAAAACAGCACTTGTTGGTTACCTGTGTGCATGGGGGGACTAGGTCATATCGTTCCGCTCACTGCTATGTCACCTGGAAGGGGAACCAATCAAATGACGGTCGCTGTGTTACCTGACCCCCTTCCCAGTGATTTTGGGACAAGACTGGTCTAAAAGAATCAGCGGTAAGCCATTCGCGCTCCGGGGCCTCGTTGGATCTTGTTATGAGGGGAAAAGGCACCCCCCCGCGCCTCCACGCCGTGCACAAGGGCAGGCCCTATGGGCTGGTGTCTCGGGGACCTTTCGTGGCTACGGACCTTGACCCGAAGATTCCGCGGAGAAGGGACTAGCCAGGAACTCTTCCCGGCCCAGGCCCCAAGACCCTCTCGGCCTGGACCATCAATTTCGGTCCACGCCGGCCTCCTTTAAGAGGGAGCAGTGGAATGATGACTCCCTGCGCTTTGCCCGAATGCGTCGTTCTGCCTAACAGCTCAACAGCGGACGGATCCACACCGGGAACCCTTCTTTGTCCTTGAGAATGATCTGTTGTACCGAAAGTGGCTACCCATGAGGCGAGGTGCGGAAGTTGTTGCTAATTCAGCGTACCTTCCGGCGGAGATATGCGAGTTGGCACATGCTCACCTCCTAGGCCCACCTCGGGGCGAAAAACACTGGAGAGGATTAAGCCCGCTTTTACTGGCCTGGGATCAATGAGGAGGTCCGCGGTTCTGTCAATCCTGTCCGAGTGCCAGACCCGCCAGATTCCTAGGAGGGACCGTGCTCCTCTAGTCCCTATTCCCTCGTGGACATCCCCTTTGAAAGGATAGGGGTCGATTTGGTGGGACCCTGGAGCCCTCAACCCGTGGCCACAAGTATATCCTAGTCATGGTGGACTATGCCACCCGGTACCCAGAGGCGGTTCCCCTGCGCCCGCTAATACTAAAAGCATCGCACGGGAACTGGTTAATTTGTTTTCACGCTGGGCATACCCAAGGAGGTCCTCACGGACCAGGGTGCGCCCTTCACTTGGATACGTTCAAGGAGGTAGCCAAATTACTGCAGATAAAGCACCTGAAAGCGTCAGTCTATCACCCGCAAACTGGCGGGTTGGTGAACGTTTAATCAGGCGCTTAAGCAGATGCTCCGCAAGGTAGTCAGCGGACGGCAGGAACTGGGACCAGCTCCTCCCGCTCGTGCTTTTGCCTACCGGGAGGTACCCCAGGCCTCTACAGGCTTCTCCCATTTGAATTACTATACGGGCGACAACCCCGGGAATCCTCGACATCCTAAAAGAAGGCTGGGAGGCCGAGGCTCTTCCCTCCTCTAACATTTTTGAGTGCGAGCGCAACTGCGCGACCGACTCACAAAGATCAGGCCCCTCCTAAAAGAGCACGTGACTGCGTGCGCAAGCAGCGCAGGCCGGTGTTACAACCGCAACTCCGTCCTCAGGGAGTTCCGCCCGGGGACCGAGTTATGGTGCTCGCCCCACCTCCCACTCGAAGCTGCTCGCTCACTGGCAAGGGCCTTACGAGGTTAAGGAGAGAAAGGACTGCGTCGACTATTTGGTGAAACAGCCCAATCGTCGACCGAAGTGAGAGGATCTATCATGTCAACCTGTTAAAGCCCTGAGAGATAGAGAGGAGCTCCCAGCCCCATAGGTCACTCTCCCTTTCGCAAGCACAACTGCCCTTAACCTCGGCGAAGAGCTGACCCCAAGCAGCGGCAGGAGTTAGCCCAAACACTCCGAGCCATCCCGAGGTAGTGGCGAGTCACCCGGCGGACGCGCTGATTGCCCACGATATAGTCACGGAGCCCGGGTAATCGTCCGGGAGAGGCCCTACCGACTCCGGAGGCAAAGCGCGCAGAGGTCGAACTGGAGGTGAAACGTATGTTGGACATGGACATAATTGAAGAGAGCCATAGTCCCTGGTCCAGCCCTATTGTCCTCGTCTCCAAGCCAGGCGGCTCCTGGAGGTTCTGTAATGACTTTAGGCGTCTGAATCAGATCTCCAAGTTCGATGCCTACCCCATGCCCCGCATTGACGACCTCCTTGAGCGGCTGGGGTGCGGCTCGATATCTGACTACCCTTGACATGACAAAAGGGTATTGGCAAATTCCTTTAACGGCATCCGCAAAGGGAAAACGGCCTTTAGCACCCCTAGCGGGCACTGGCAGTACAAGGTCCTCCCATTTGGGCTGCACGGGGCCACGGCGACCTTCCAACGTCTGGTAGATAGAGAGCTGAAGACCCACCAGTCCTATAGAGCCGCCTACCTGGATGGCGTTGTCATCTATTCCGGCACCTGGGAGGAGCATCTACTGCAGGTCGCAGCTGTCCTCCGAACACTGGCTAAAGCCGGCCTCCGCATAAACCCCGGAAGTGTTTTTTTGGATTAAAGGAGGCCAAATATTTAGGCTACCTCGTGGGACAAGGACAGGTGCGGCCACAGAGCTCCAAAGTTAAAGACATCTTAGAATGGCCCGTCCAATACCAAGAAACAGGTGCAGGCTTTCTTGGGGCTTGCGGGTTACTACCGCCGGTTTGTTCCCGTTTCTCGAAGAGCAGCACCCTTGACTGACCTGACAAAAGGGCGCCCCTATACGTGGTGTGGACCGACAAAGCAGAACAGCGTTCAGTGACCTAAAGAAGGCCCTAACGCCGGCACCTGTGTTACGGACGCCCGATTTTGGGCTCCGTTTATTCTCCAGACCGACGCTTCGGACACAGGCCTGGGCGCCGTGCTGAGCCAAAGCGTCGATGGTGTCGAGCACCCTGTGATGTACCTTAGCCGGAAACTGATGGACCGGGAGACCCGCACGCTGCAGTGGAGAGGGAGGCCTTGGCCATTAAGTGGGCAGTGACCCACCTCCGTTACTACCTGCTGGGTCGCGAATTCGCTCTGGTGACTGATCACGCTGCACTTCAGTGGATGTCCCTACACAAAGAGTCGAATCGCGGGTCACCAGGTGGTTCCTGGACTTACAGCCGTATAAGTTCACTGTCACTTATCGGCGGGCACCCTTCAGGCCAATGCCGATGCCCTCTCTCGTATTCACGACCTCTCGGTTAGGTCCGCCCGACCTGACGGTCCTGGGCTAAGGGGGGGATCGTGTCACGCACGCACTAGGAGGCGCGGATTGATTCGATAACACCTGGGAAACCATTCGCCGCCAGGGAATGGTGGGGTATTAACTTTCTCCCTCTGCTTCCTCATAGAAAGAAAGACCTTCCTGCACCATAGGCTGGATTGACCGCAGTGCGTACTTCCGCCCTTCCTCCGCCATCTTGCCCTGACGTCATCCTTCCCATCCTCCCTTGCGGTCCTTCCCGCATCCTCCACTTCGGCTCCTCCCCAATAAAATGGCCGCGACGCCAGGAGACGGCGTCGCGCATTATGAACTGTTTGTTTATAATTTTGACCGGTTTTGTTTTCTGTGTACAATATACGGGGCCGAAAACCCCAACCCTTGCTACTGTCTCCTCGGTCCTTTACAATATATATATATATATATATATACTGCTCAAAAGAATTAAAGGAACACTTTTAATCAGAGTATAGCATAAAGTCAATGAAACTTATGGGATATTAATCTGGTCAGTTAAGTAGCAGAGGGGGTTGTTAATCAGTTTCAGCTGCTGTGGTGTTAATGAAATTAACAACAGATGCACTAGAGGGGCAACAATGAGATGACCCCAAAACAGGAATGGTTTAGCAGGTGGAGGCCACTGACATTTTTCCCTCCTCATCTTTTCTGACTGTTTCTTCACTAGTTTTGCATTTGGCTACAGTCAGTGTCACTACTGGTAGCATGAGGCTATACCTGGACCCTACAGAGGTTGCACAGGTAGTCCAACTTCTCCAGGATGGCACATCAATACGTGTCATTGCCAGAAGGTTTGCTGTGTCTCCCTGCACAGTCTCAAGGGCATGGAGGAGATTTTAGGAGACAAGCAGTTACTCTAGGAGAGCTGCAGAGGGTCATAGAAGGTCCATAACCCATCAGCAGGACCAGTATCTGCTCCTTTGGGCAAGGAGGAACAGGATGAGCACTGCCAGAGCCCTACAAAATGACCTCCAGCAGGCCACTGGTGTGAATGTCTCTGACCAAACAACCAGAAAGACTTCATGAGGGTGACCCAAGGGCCCCATGTCCTCTAATGGGCCCTGAGCTCACTGCCCAGCAGCATGCAGCTCAATTGGCATTCGCCATAGAATACCAGAATTGGCAGATGCACCACTGGTGCCCTGTGCTTTTTACAGATGAGAGCAGGGTCACCCTGAGCACGTGACAGAAGTGAAAGGGTCTGGAGAAGCCATGGAGAACATTATGCTGCCTGTAACATCATTCAGCATGAGCAGTTTGGTGGTGTGTTAATGATTGTCTGGGGAGGCATATCCATGGAGGGTCACACAGACCGCTACAGGCTTGACAAAGGCACCTTGGCTGCCATTAGGTATCAGGATGAAATCCTTGGACCCATTGTCAGACCCTATGCTGGTACAGTGGCTCCTGGCGCACGACAATTCCTGGCCTCATGTGGTGAGAGTATGCAGGCAGTTCCTGGAGGATGAAGGAATTGATACCATTGACTGGCCACCACACTTTCCTGACCTAAATCCAATAGAACACCTCTGGGACATTATGTTTTGGTCCATCCAATGCCACCAGGTTGCACCTCAGACTGTCCAGGAGCTCAGTGATGCCCTGGTCCAGATCTGGGAGGAGATCCCCACAACACCATCTGTCATCTCATTAGAAGCATGCACCAATGTTGTCAGGCATGTATACAAGAACACAGGGGCCATACAAAGTGCTGCATACAATTTTGAGTTGCTGCAATTAAATTTTGGCAAAATGGACTAGCCTGCCACATAATTTTTCACTCTGATTTTTGGGCGTCTTTGAATTCAGGGCTCTGTAGGTTGATCATTTTCATTTCCATCAAACGATGTGGCATCCTTTCGTTCCTAACACATTACCCAGTCTATATCAGTATAGATATCCAGGAGGATTTCTTTTCCCATTGAAATCTGATGTGTTTTCAAAGTGTTCCTTTAATTTTTTGAGCATTTTATATATATATATATATATATATATATATATATATATATATATATATATATATATATATATATATATATACGTATATATAAAATTTATAGAATATCCAATCTCTGTTTGCTTTCATGAGAGAACTACTTAACGGATTTAGATTGTTTTTTTTTTTAGAATTTGCTTGAACATTCCGGTTGACTTTGTAACTTCCGTCATCGCGTTAATAATCATATTTCGCTTGCAGGAGTGATATATTCGAGATAGAGGCTGCAGGCCAAGGCGAGGGGGAAGCGTGGCGTCAGGAGTGGGGAGCCGGACAGGGCCCTCCTCACTGTTCTGTTTCACTACTACATGGGCAGAGCCACGGGGGATGGCTAGCATATAAATAAAATCCAACATCTATCAGTCTGTCTATCTGTCTGCCCGCTTTTCACGAGAGAACTACTTAATGGATTTAGATCAGGTTGTTTGCTATAATTTGCTTGAACATTCCGATTGATTTTGCGACTTCTCTCATTACACTAAGTGTCATAATTTGCTTGCGGCACCAATTTATTCATGTGAATCTGAGAGAGAGGCTGCAGGCGGAGGGGAGGGAGAAACAGTCGGGGGCCTCCTTGCTCACACGCCAGCCTCTGTTCGAGTCGGAATGATGTGGCTTTGCTGAGAGGGTTTTAATCCTTCGCATCCCTCTAATCGTGATGGACATGCCCTTTCAATTCAAGAGATTTGTAGTTCCTGGTGAAGCTTTGCTTTTCAATGCCAATTAACAAGGCCCAGGGACAGACACTCAAGTTGGCAGGGGTTGATCTTAGCTCACTAGGCTTCTTAAATGGTCAGCTTTACATCACTTTCTACCAGGTTAGTTCTCCAAGAAACCTATATGTCCTCGTACCTGATAGCAAAACCAAACAAGTGCTGATTGGGTTCACTACACCTCCTCCTCTCATTCTGACTGCCTTTGGCCACACCTCTAAAGTGATGATTGGGTTTGCCACATCTCTTAATCTCATGCTGACTGCCTTTGGCCACACCACCACACCTCCACCTATCAAGCTGACTGCCTTTGGCCACACCTCTCATGATGATTGGGTTCACCACACCTCTGCCTCTCAAGCTGACTGCCTTTGGCCCTGCCCCCCAAGTGCTGTTTGGGTTCACCACACCTCCTCCTCTCAAGCTGACTGCCTTTGGCCGCACCTCCCAAGTGCTAATTGGGTTCACCACACCTCCTCCCAGCTCTGGAACTCACTACCATCCGAGTTTAGAAATATTAATTAATTCTCACTTTTCAAATCTAAACTTCAAACTCATCTGTTGAAGACTGCTTTTTCTGTTTCATTATAATTGCTCTGCTTAATTTTAATTTTTAATTTTAGTTTTGTTTATAATGTGCATTTTATCTATTGTTTGGTGTCCTTGAGATTTTAGAAAGGTGCCTACAAACAAATAAAATGTATTATTATTATTAAATATGGTAAAGTAGTCAACAGCATAGCAATGAGATGCCTTATAACTCCAACAGCACCTTCAAACTGAACTAAGAAAGATTCTGCAGGAGGCATAACTCATAATTCTAACAGCTCTGGGTTTGTTTTCTCGGTTTGACTCAGTGTGTCTGACCTTTTGCTTTGTTCTTTCGAATATCAGGTTTTCTCCACTATTTGGATTCATTTTTATTTCTGTTTATGAGTTGCACTTTTCTGACTACTGCTGCCAATCTACTCGTTTGGTTTGCCATATTCAGTGTGTTGTCATCCACTGAGGGTCTTGTTTCATTACTTTTAACCAACTTCTTCTTTTGGTTCTTGTTATTTTTTTAATTTAATTATGCCCCCTGTGTCTTGTATTAATTATGTTAAGTATCTTATTGTGTATGATGGAGGTGCTATGAGACCCCCTAATTATATTACAGTCCTCAGGGGCATTCCTTGGCCTTCACTTCAGCCCCTGGGGCCTTTAAGCCATGGCCTTCAGCCTCTGCATCAGTGCGGTACCGTTAACCCAGCGAGGTATTTTCTGTACCTTGCCACTGCTTATCTTTATCTTTTTTTTACCATTTTTGCCCATTTTCTTTTGGACATTTTTTTTTAAATATTTGGCTATGAGGATTTTGAACATGGATTTTGGTTTAGTTTGAATCATTACAGTAAATAATGCTGGCCTCCTTTATTTGAATTTTCAAATGATGTTTCTGTATATGTGTTACCATATCTTAGCCTCTTCATTTTTTTTCGACTCTAACTGTGACCGCTGCTGCAGGGGGATGTGGCGACAGTTTTTCAATGGAAAAGAAACACACTCTTTCAGTACGTCTTTGTGGGAGCAGGTGCCGGCTTCCTGGCTTGTCACGTGAAGTGCTTCTTGCGCGGGGCTACGAACATTTAAAAGTCCGAGCCGCAGCCTTCCTGACTCTCCTGTCTCTCTTCCCTCAGACTTTCTCCGCTCCCCACTGGATCCCCTTGATGAAGAAGAGTTTGTGTTCTTTTGAGCAGGAGTCGCATGTTTGACAGCTGTTCCTTGTGAGGTCGGATCACCTCTGAAAGAGACCTGAGTTTGTATCTGGCAGAACAGCAATAAAGTTTCTACTCCTGGGCAGATCTGTTGGACTCTCCTGTGTAACTTTGTGGCCTAAGCTTGACAAACCTATTTGTTTTTTTTATGTGCTTCTTCAAATTTTGTCTTGATATTTTTTGACTTTTTTATCTATATATTGTTCATTATTGATCTTGGTCTTAAAGCTTATGACATGATTAACAGGGTTACAGCACAAAATTTGTTTGACAACAATTCTTATGAAACTTTAGGGCTTTACATCTTACAGCAAACTGTGAAGGCAGACAGCTGGAGAAGGTGATATGGCACAGAGAAACAGAAGAGCAGCCACATCTGCTGAGCGTGAAACAAATTGCAGAAGACTGTATATATGTGAATTTCCCCTTGGGATTAATAAAGTATCTATCTATCTATCTATCTATCTATCTATCTATCTATCTATCTATCTATCTATCTATCTATCTATCTATTATATAGTGCCTTTCATATCTATCTGTCTATCTATCTATCTATCTATCTATCTATCTATCTATCAGTTATATAGTGCCTATCTATCTATCTATCTATCTATCTATCTATCTATCTATCTATCTATCTATCTATCTATCTATCTATCTATCTATCTATCTGTTATATAGTGCCTTTCATATCTATCTATCTATCTATCTATCTATCTATCTATCTATCTATCTATCTATCTATCTATCTATCTATCTATCTATCTATCTATCTAAGATAACAGATACATGTCAGGATCGAGAGCCGGAGGTCTAATCTTGTTGTTATGTTTTGAAATGCAGCATCCTTTTTGTTTCAGTTCCTTCAAATGTTAATTTAATTTAAAAATTATACATTTTATAGTTTATTTTAGACATTGTAAGTGGGTATTATTTTAAAAAAATTGTTAATTTCTTCAAAGTTTTTTACTGAATCTGTTCATGCAAATGTAGATTTTGGGTATATAGAGTCCATTTTTTGTTATTTATTATCAGGTTGGTAATAGATTTGGGATGTCTGAGAGATGCACAGCACGTGATGTCACCAGTGTGACAAGATTAATGGTCAGCGTCATGCGCTTCCTGCTCACGTGAGTTTGTAGATTATACCAAAACCTGTGTGTTATATTAGCACTGATATGGTTTAGCCAGGATTGTAGCCCTGGACCAGCTTCATCTTCAGCAGAAGTCAGAGAAACATTTAATGAAATGGGTTTGGAGAAGAAGTAGAATTAAAAATGTGTTTGAAGCCCGATACCTGAGAGAGGAAAACAAAAAATCTTTCAAAAAACACTAAACAAAAATCAGAAGTCATCACAAAGATGAGCGAAAAAAAAAAAAACATTAAGGGAAACACGTAGGAATTCCCACACCAAACATTAATTCTAACTAAACTCATCAGAACAAAAGGCCTCTGGTCAAAAAGGTCATTCTGATGATGTCACTCATTGTGCATTCCTGGGGAATCCTGGGAAATCCCCTAGCAAAACTAAGCCTCGAAAACTGGCATTGTGGGAAGATGGCAAAAAATTGTAAGTCTTTATGGGATCAAGAAATGAGTAGAATCAAATTCCTTCCGGTCAAAAACTCCAGTTTAAACACATAGAAGTAAGAAAAAGCACACTCTATAAAAGGCAAAAAAAAATGATAAAATATACCAGTCATAACAAATGGTTTTGTTATTTTTCAAATATGATTTGCCTGTTCAAGTTCACTGTATTGATTTGTCTTTTTTTGGTTTAGGTAAGGTCATGTTTTTCTTTGGTTACATTTTTTTTTTAATTTTTCACGCATTGTGCTTCCATGTATTTTGCTTTCTTCTACTTTGTGGGTGGAGCCATAAGAGGCGGTGCCACACTGATGTCATCGTCGAAGGGCCGCCCTCAGCTTTTATCTGTCTGAGCTGAGAGCAGATCCCTTCAGTGATCCATTGTAGTGCATTTTCCCTGTAAGTAAGTTTTGATTTTTCTGGTTTTTCAGTTCTTGCTACTGTTTTTTGGATTATGTATTGGGACTTGATTGCTTTGGCTTGCCTTTTAGGCAAATACTTTGGTTCCTTTATGTTGTTTTCGTTCTTTTTGTTTAAACATTCTGCATCTGCTTAACCCTTCCTAGCCAGAAGCTAGAAGGGCTTTCTGTATATTTTATGATTTGTTGGGACATTTAAGAGATTGTTTGAAACTCTGAAAGCCAGTTTCTCATTTTTGAGCCAAATAGGCCGAAGCCTTGCTGTGGAATATTTTATTATTCATTTGGACATTTAACCCTTAAACAGCCGGAACCAGCTATAATCAGTTCCCAATGCAATTTGCCAGCATGCCGGAGCCGAGTATATTCGGCAACGTACATTCATTGAACACAGTAACCGGCTGTAGTCTTTTTCTTAGTGCAATTTGCCAGCACGCCACAGCCGAGTATATTCAGTGACGTACATTCACTGAATGCCGCAGCCAGTTATATTCGATTCCCAGTGCAATCTGCCAGCACACCCGAGCTGATCAGTCCATGTCGTACATTCGTTGAGCAGCCAGCTACACTTGACTAGCCTGACAGCATCAGCGTTGGCCTCTGTGTGCTTACGTGCAGCCAGTTCAAATGCGGTTGGCTCAGTAATTTACTGAATTTCATCAATGGCGTTAGTTGCATCTTCTACATGTAATAATAGATTGTTCCAGTAGTTTTCTTAATAGTTTTTATAGTTCATTGGCAGTATGTAAAATGATCAGTTTTGCAGTAATTTTGATGCTCTTTGCATGAAAAAATATGTGTTCCATTAAAATTTCACTTTTTCTTGGTAAATTATGATGTTTCCTTAAAAAGTGCAGCAAAAAAGTATTTGATGTTCAGGGGAGCATTAACCCCCCAAGTATGTGGCAGTTTAAGGGTTAAGAGATGGTTTGGAGCTCTGAAAGCCATTTTCTCATATTTGGGCCAAATAGGCCGAAGCCTTGCTGTGGAATATTTTATAATTTGTTTGGACATTTAAGAGATGGTTTGGACCTCCAGGCAGAACCCTACTTGGGAGATCCTGAATGAATCCCTGTGGATTTGGACGGACTTGTGTCCCTGAATCGGAGTCCCATTCCTACATTGCAGAACATGTTTTGGTGAACTCTGATTCACAGTGATGGGCTCCGCGAGGTAACAAAGGGGTCTGCGGAGAGATGCGGGAGGGGTGGGGGGTGCAGTGTGCTTCTGCTAATCCTCTGGCCTTTTCACATACGGGAGAAGCTCTAGTTAATGGGCATAAGGTTGCCACTTTATTTGATTCTGGCAGTAACATTTCCGTTGTCGCTCACCATCTAATGTTGCTGCAACAATGGCTTGAAGTTAAGACCAGTCTAACCTGTATTCATGATGATTTCCGATCATACGAGTCTGCCGCCTGCCACATCTGCCAGGACGTGGTATTGAGAAAAATGGTGGTGGCGGTCCTCGAGAATCCTCCCTTCCTTGTGACTCTAGGTAGAGATTGGTCAGATAACACTCGCTAATCCCACAAAGGCACTAGGTCCTGTGATGGACGCTAACAATTCGCTACTTCCACGCCGTGTTCACAGCAAAGAAAAGGACAGAATTCGGCCTCTAACAATGACGTGGAAACGGCCGGGCCATCGCCGAACAACACGTCATCCTCACACGCTGCTCCGGCTCGGACTGAGAGCACACCCCTTGAGGTCGAATCTGATCCTCTCAGTCGACTACAGTTTCAGTTTAGACATTTAAAAGGGAGCAATGGAACAACGACTCGCTTAAATTTGCCATTTCCTTATTTTTGGGCCAAGTAGGCCGAAGCCTTCCTATGATGTTGGGTGATGAGATTGTTTGGGATGAAGCCTATTCCATGCAGGCTGGACATTTCTGAGCTGTATGGAGAAGGCTTATCAAGCACATGAACCCCACAAAGAAGAAGAAGAACAAGAAGAACAAGAACAAGGAAGAAGAAGAAGAATTCTGAGATGTGTGATAAACGCACACCCTTGTCTGTTTTGCTCTTTCACAAAAATCTTTGGACGTGCTTTGTTTTCCAACGCTTTGAATCAGGGCTTGTTTTAAGGGCTACAATGTAGTGTTAGTGTTTCTGGTGAGCAGCAGGATGAACATCTGGCTTGGTGATTGAATCCTTTCCACCATTTCTTCTCCTAGTCACTTCTCCACAAGTCTGTTTGCCTATTTCACTCTCAGGCAGTACAAGTAGTTTCCACTTTTCACGTCTCTCGCCATATTCTCTCCTCAGTATGTCGTCACCTATTGGCCTCTTTCTGACATTGTGCTGTTGGATTATGGAGTTATTAAATGATTCATGTTTACCTTTAACATAGCTGCTTCCTGGTGGGCTCTCCCAGTCTTGTTTCCATTTTGGATGCCCTCCCTCAGCTACGCTCTTTAGGGGTTCTTCCCCTGCCTGCTCTCGTCTGATGGAGAGCCAAAGCTGGCAGGCCATGCTGTGCCCATTGCCTGGGATGCCATTCCTTGTAATCCTCATCTTTCTGCCATTGCTTTGCTTTCTAAGTGCCTAGTGAAAGCTGTTCAATAACACAGCTCATGCCCAATTGGCCCCGTGCCACTCTTGTCTCTCACTTCCAGTTTCCAAGTCTTCCTGCTCTCCACACTCTTCTCAACTTCTTGTCAGATGTTATTCAGATTCACCCTCCAGATCTTAGTCCCTTTCTCCTGGCAGAACTCTTCCTCCAGTTATTTTCCAGGGTAGAATGACAGCAGTTTTGCATATTGCAACTCGCAGCAAGTCATGCATTTTTCAGAAGAGCGTGGAATCAGAAATAGCCTTCATTCCAGGCTCCTTTATTCTCTCCTATTTTAGAGACGCCCCCACAACAGGAACGACAGAGAGAGAAAAAGCAACACCAGCTTGGTTCTCTAAGCAGCTCTAATTGAAGCCATCTGGCATCAGATGTCCACACATCCCAGTATCAATGTAACAACGCTGGCATCAATGACTTTAAGCCTCAGGCAGGGCTACAGTTGGTCCAACTGACAGAAGTGCTAAACCCTGAAGGAAACGCTTGCACCATATTGGCTCTCTGCTTAGGGCCGTGCCACGTCACACCCTCATCATTCCTTTCTGGCCCTAGCCAGGCCAGGCTAGCCATCCGACAGCACTGGAGGCGTAGCTGAGTGTTCAAGGAAATATTCATGAAGTGTTGAGAATCGGACCACCCGATTATGAGGAGTCATGCTGAGGACTAAGCAGAGGTCAGTGACCACTTGGATCAAAACCCAAGAACAAAGCAGCCAGCAAGAATGTGGTCAGAAAACTGAATAAAGGTCAAAAGAAACAGTAAACATAGCGTGAACATAGTGTAAAGACGTGCTCAAAAATCACAAAGGCCAAAGGTCAGAAAGAAAACAAAGTGCAAAAGGCCGAGTCACTGAGCAAAGAGAGGGCTCTGGAGGCTGTTTGAATATAGCGGCCATTAGGTCACAAGGGCCTCAGGTGATCATCAGGAGATGATCTGCTTATGGGGACTCGGAAACGGGTGGGCCGTCAACGAGGCGTGACAACTGAGCTATAAGCTGCCGGCTGGATGGATGGATTTGTGCCTCGGACTGGGTAAATCTGCCAGTGGGCTGACTGGGAAAACACAGAAACAAGAGAGGCAAACCGTTGTGGACCGCTGCTATAGAAAACAAAGGCAGCATGGGTAATTTCAGGAGCATCCATTTATAACATAACACAACAAACATGCTTATTCAAATTCAGGAGTAGAGCCAACACTGATACCCTGGACACAAGGCTAGAAACAGGCGTGGACAGGGCAGCGGACCACACTCACACGGACCATTTAATGGCTAAGGGGACATGGGAGGAAGACAGAGGTGCAAGACTTGGGGTGGGGGGGACAAGCCAGCAGTAGTGAGAAGCATTAATGAGTGGACCACTGTGCCACCTTATTTATATTATAAATACAGTATATATATTGTCACACACATGGCAGCTAAAGGGATTGAGTAATTGTAATGTTAGATCAGAGCCGAGGGTGGCAGAGTGAGCCGACTGTCTCTTTCAGTCCCTTGCAGACCATTCCTGGAAAATCCCACAAGGCTCTGACGGTCACTTCCGGTGCATCTGATGATGTTACTTCCGGCTCCGGAGTGTCTGAAGGTGTCACTTCTGGTCCCGAAGATGTCACTTCGGGTGCATCGGATGATATCACTTCCAGCCCCTGTGTATTTGAAGATGTCACTTCCGGTTCCGGCATATATGACATCATTTCCTCCACCAGCCTTTAAAACTGTGATCTTACCTCCACATGTTCAGTTTTGTTTTGGACTCAGTCTTGTAAAGCACTTGATTAATTCAACCTTCTGCATGCAAGAACATAATATACGGGCTGCTACCCCAAACCTTTTTATCTGTCTGGAGTCATTTTGTGAGAATATATATATATATATATATATATATATATATATATATATATATATATATATATATATATTGTAAAATGAATAGCCGTGTCACACGACAAAGGTTTGGGGCAGCCACTCATGTACTTGACCTTGGCTGCAAAAAGGCAAAGTTTCATTATGATAGAGTACAGAATCGAGTCCAAAACAGGACTGACTAACGGAGGGAGGAAGTTGGGGTTTATAGGGCGGTAAGAGGAAGTGATGTCACAGTCGGGCTCAGGGCCGGAAGTGACATCATCAGGGCTGGACTGGAAGTGATGTCTTCAGACTCAGGCAGAATTTCCCATGTCTGTTCTGTGGGGATGAAATAAGAAGGTTTAGTGCACCTCGACATCCCCCAGCCTGGCATGGAATTCCTTTTTTTTGGTCCCTGTAGCTGGCTCCCATGCACACGTGTTTGACTATATATATCCTATATATAAACATCTACGCATGGAAGTGTGTGGGTCTGTCTGTCAGTCCCGGAAGTGAGAGGTGGAATTGGGGTAAGGGCTCTGCCTCTGAGGAAACACATGCGAGCCCAGCATGTCAGCAAAATGAATCCTCCTAGGAGAGAGACGCCCAGAGAAGTTCCTTTCAGTTACCTGATATCTCTACATTTCAATTTTTTTTTTTGACAATTTCAATAGTTTCTAGGACCCCATGCTTTTTACAGCATGGGTTTACACAGCTCATATATCTCTATATATAATCTTCATTTGGATCTTGATCTTTGTTTGTCCGTGAATGAATTAGAAGAAGAAGCACTAGATGGCAGTAGAGAGACAGCTAAAACATAGGCATTGCGTTAAGAATCTCCTCCAGGCTTATCCTACTGAAGACTGTAGTACGCCAGTAACACCTCAAAACACAGACATTCAAACTAAATTAATTGTTGTGCTTTAAATTAACTAAAGAGATCTTCATTTAGATCTTGATCTTTGTTTGTCTGCGAATTCCACGCATGCGTAGACCACCTTCCAGTTTAGTACGTTGTTGTTACTCACGGATGTCAACAATGTGCCGGAATAACGAAAGGGGTGGTGGACAGTGTTACGCTGGTTAGCTCCTGAGGCCTGGATAGAGAATGAGATTGCCCAAGATAAAAGGTACGTGCCTACGTAACATATGAATGAAAGAAAGACAGTGGGTAAAATGAATGACAACATAACAGCACGTTCCGGAAATTATTATTGTTATGTTGTAGCCGGCGAGTGCTGCGCGTCTCACAGTTGTACCGTGGCTTGCTCACATGTCAGTGAAGTGATCCCTATTTATGCTTTAAAGAGCCTGGATACCTATGTGTCCCCCTTTTATAACCATTGCTCCGTGTATATTGCCTTACTCTTTGGATTGCCACAAAGCAACCTGCGAGATTGGAGAAATGTTGAGAAGACATCGTGAGAGGAAACAATAGCGTCGTGAAAACGAGACAGACTGTGAACGGACAGAAGCAGAAATGCTCCTACACAACCACATAATTACTATTCGGACAGTGATTCTGAGTAGGCCGTTCCTATCGAATCATCAATGTCCAAGGGTTTTCTTTTGTAATTTTGTTTCCCTCATAAAAAAATCATAATGCTGTGCGACGAAGGGCCCAGTTAACGACTGGCAGCGCCGTTTAAACAGGGAGCCCTTCACAGACAACTTTAACACACGCAACATATTTGGGCACACATGGCTAGTATATATATATATATATATATATATATATATATATATATATATATACAGTGGAACCTCGGGTCACGAACATCTCTGAACACATACAAATTGGGTTACAACCAAAAAGTTCGCCAAACGTTTGCATCTGTTCACGACCACACACTCGGTATACAAACAAGCCAGTTTCCCTTTTGGTTCGTACACGACGATGATTTCTGCATGTGTTCAATCTCTCCCTGTACTGTACATTGTTCTCGGTGCATCACGCACAGGGACTCGCCCTCAAAACTGTAACCTCCTCTCAACCCAGCTTCCTCCTGTGGTATAGCTTGTTCACAGCTCCCGTCAAAAAGGACACTTTTAATAAATAATCACCATACTCGCGGATTAGTAAGGGGGCGTGGTGGTGTGTGGCCAAAGCGGTTCTTGAGGAGTTCGTGATGTGGGCATTTCTCACCTAAGTGCACAAGTGAGAAGCAGTCTGCATCCGTAATTGTTCCCAGGAGCTGCTGATTGCCACGACTACCACACCTCTTCATAAATAGGTGCAAGTCAGCTAAAGGGAAAAAGAGGAGAACAGGAAAGAACGGGAGGTTGCAGGAAAAGGCAGGAAGCACCAGGAGGAGAAAGCCGGTGCAGGAGAGCAAGAGAGAGAGAGAGAGTGAGAGAGAGAGAGAGAGAGAGAGAGAGAGAGAGAGAGAGAGAGAGAGAGAGTGAGCAAGAGAGAGAGAGAGAGAGAGAGTGAGCAAGAGAGAGAGAGAGAGAGAGAGAGAGCGACAGAGAGAGAGAGAGAGCGACAGAGAGAGAGAGAGAGAGAGAGACAGAGAGAGCACAGGCTCACGTGCATCTGAGAGCGAGCAAGCTGCTGAGCAGGGAGCCTGGGTGTTTGTCTCAGTGTTATTCAATGTTTTTACATTTAGTTTACTATTACACTGTGCATTCTATGGTATAATGATCTATTTTTGTGCTTATAAATCTTTAAAGAAAATATATTTACATACAGTTTGTACGGTCTGGAACGGATTAATTGTATTTAAATTTAAATAAATTTAATTTTTTTTTCTGGTAACAGGTGGCCTCGGCCATTACCCAGCCAGGACACCAATGGAATAGAAGGATGGGAGGAGAGAGCATCGCTGAGGCAATACCTCCCCGGTATGCTAGAGAGCAGCCCTCCTGGGTGGGTGTAGCACAACGGAATCTCACAGGGCAAGCTGGGATCTGGAGTTTGGCACCAGAGGCTGCTGTAAAAGGACCTGGGGAGTCATGCTTCCCTTATAACCCAGAAGTACTAGCAAGTTATGAGGACAGAAGCCCCGAAGTACTTCCAGGCTGATTAAAGAACTGTAATTCTCCGTCTGACCTGGAAGTGCTGGCAGGTCAAGTAGATGAAAAAGCAGAAGCACTTCTGGGTGAAAGATTTTAAAGGACTGTTGGGAACCCAGCAAGAGAGCCAGAGTCGGGTGGAGGTGGAAAAAGCTTACTGGGAGGTGTGGAGAAGAAAACAGAAAGAGGGATAGAGAGAAAGAGAATTGTGATTAATGTTGTGTTAATTGCCTGTATTGTTGTGGTGCTTAGGGAGCTCTGTTTATAGAAGAACAGAATTAAACAACTTCTTGGTGCTTTTAACCTGTGTCCTGTGTATCTGTCTGTTGGGTTTAAAGGGGCAGCAGCGAACCCTAGCGTCCACACGAGACTGATTGGCTGCACTAATGCACCTTCTACTTCCCCTACTGATCCCCAGAAGTGAAACTCCTCCAGTTCCTCTACAGACTCCACTTCCTGCTATAAACTCCACCCACCTCTGATGTCACTTCTGGTAGAAGACACACCTCTTCCTCCCTCCTACCTATAAAAACCCACCAGCTCCCCACCTCCTGACAGTCCCGTATTGGACACAGTGCTTGTTGTCTACTTGCTTTGTTATAAGGCTTATTCTGTTTTGCAGATCTGTTTTCAACTGTACCAGGTGGACCCCCTCCAACCTTCTCCCACTTCTCTTTTTGTTACAATCTCTCTACTTTTCTCTGTTCAGCATACCCTCATCCCTGTCTAGTCTCCAAGCCCCCACAACAGGATAAGCAACCCCATAACAAGATGCTCCCACCGCCAGGCTTCACAGTTGGTTTACACAGGTGATGCGCAGTGCCTGGTCTCCTCCAGACATGAAACCAATCTTGAATTCTTCAGACCACAAAATTGTGTTACTGAGAGTCCTTTAGATGTCTTTTTGCAGACTTTAAGCAGACTCCATGTGTCTTTTAATGAGGTGATACCTCTGTGAGTCCACTCTGTCCTAAAGCCCAGTGGTGCAGTGATGGTTCTCCTTCTGGAAGTTTCTCCCGTCTCCTCCCACTCAAGTTCTCTGGAGCTCAACCAGAGTGACCATCATGTTCAGCTTGGTCACCTGTCTTACTAAGGCTCTTCACACCTGATTGCTCACTTTGGCTTGGTGGCCATCTTCCATTTTAGGACAATGGAGGCCACTGGGTTCTTGAAAACCTTCAATGTTGCAGGAATTTGTTTGAAGCCTTCCACAGATTGTTTTCCTCCACACAATCCTCTCTGTAAGCTCTGGAGGCAATTCCTTTGACTGCGTGGTTTGGTTTTGGCTCAGCCTGTAGGATCTTCTATAGAGGGGAGGGAGGGAGCCTTTCCTAGTCATGTCTGATCAACTGAGTTGACCACAGGTGGACTCCAAAGAAAGCGTAGAAACATCTCAACAATGATCAACACATCTCAAGTCTTATAGCAAAGGGTCTGAATACTTGTGTCAATGGGATATTTCAGTTTTTGTTTTAATATATTTGCCAAAATTTCTAACATCTAATTTGTACAATGCTATTCTAGGGGTATTTTAGTACAACAAAAAGTGAAGCGTCTGAAGACTTTCTGAATCCACTTCTGGCATTTTTCCATCAACTTGATTCCTCACGCGTGGCTTGACAGAAGCCCACCAACATGACACACTGACACAGCTCCAGTTTCCCTCTCCTTTTTTTTATTTCTAAGATGTTACTCAGCCCACAGTTTCTGAGCCATAAACCGCAGTCTGAAGATAAATGTGATGAACGAGAACTGGAATGTGAACACCCGGGTGGCGACGCTGACCAGCTGTTCTCCTGGGGTGTCGTGATCTCCAGGGATGATTTGTTAAATTTGTAAACATGTGAGCTTAAGGTCATACATAATTGGGACGCTGCAACCTACTTGAAGGGCCTGGAAAACAATTGAGCAATGAATAAGGCCCACCGTAACTCTTCTTTTTGTATTATTCATTCCTTAAACTTTCTTGGCTTTCACATGCAGCTGAGCTTCTGAATGAGACACAACTTCAATGCCATATATGAAAGTCAAAGCTGTGCAGAAAAGAGAAGCCTAAGGACCTACGGACACATCCTCCTGTGACAGACTAGGACAGGTGGCCCCAACTCGGATCCTGGAGGGCTGCAGTGGCTGCAGGTTTTCATTCTAACCCTTTTCTTAATTAGAGACCTGTTTTTACTGCTAATTAACTCCTTTTGAATTCATTTTAATTGACTTGCTTTTTTAAAATTTCATATCCTGAATTTCTTCATCGTTTCTCTGAATTGCTTTATTTCTTTCCTTAAATGGCACCCAAACAGAAATGAAATGTGAAGTGAGGAGCCAACAGAAGGCCACCTAAGTCAGGGCCTCAAACTTTCAAACCTTCAACCAATTTCACTCCAACCAGCTGCTTAATGAGATGCCAATTCTTGTCGTTAACTAAACTCGTTCTTTAATTCCATGGCTTGTTGCTGCTCTCATTGTGCAACAGCAGACATTTCTGAAATTGTTGATTTTCTCTTACTTTTCTCTTCTCTGGTAAAATGTTTAGTGGACCTGAGCAGATCAACAGGCTCTTGTTCAGAAAGCGGACGCCACTTGGTTGTTTCACAATAATTAAGATTAGGTATATAAGTAAGTTTCACATTTCTGTTATCATTTTAGCCATAAATTAGTGACTTAACATCAGGGACCTATTTTATTGATCTTAAGGTTAGCGTTTGGGCGAGGGGAAGGCCGTCTCAAGTGGCGTCCCCTTCCTGAACAAGATCCCGAACAACATTCCTGAGACCTTCATCTTTCTTTATTTTCAGATATTGTATGATGGACACAGTGTGCTGCTCATGTTTTTGACTCGATTTGTATTTCATTATGGTTTGGCTGCTAATTAAGGAAAAAAGAAACAATTAAGGGGTCCGAGTCTCCAAGAGTCAATTCCAATTCATTCAAAAGAAGTTAATTAGCAGCAAAAACAGGTCACTAGTTTAGAATGAAAGCCTGCAGCCACTGCGGCCCTCCAGGTCCAGAGTTGGGGATCCCTGGACTAAGAGAATTAAGCCTGGTTAGTCTCAAGGTGCGGCAGACTGTGTGGGGACCTCTTCCAAGTCTTCAAAGTTCTCAAACGCATTGATAAAGGAGAACCAGCAGAATTCTTTCAGCTTCATAGTGAATAACATACTAGGGGTCATGAGTGAAAATTAAAGGGTGGACTGGAGTGAGGAATCATGTCTTTAGATAGATAGATAGATAGATAGATACTTTATTAATCCCAAGGGGAAATTCACATTTACACAAAGAGTGGTGGGAATCTGAAACTAACTACCGAGACATGGAGTTGAAGAAGAAACTTTGACAAGCTTTAAGAAGTATGTGATATTGGGTCAGCTAAGATATTAGCTAAACAAGTGAACCTGATGGGCTGAAGGGTCTCCTCATGTTTATTATGTTCTTATATGTGGTGTTATGTATGTACATCGGAGGACCTCTTCGCTGGCTCAGTCTAATAACCTGCTGAGAAGAGAGAGGGCGCTGTTGCTAGCACTATCGTCTCCTTCTTTTCCCACAGTGCCGCAAAGCCATCCAGTTAAGGCATTTAGCCCCGCCCCTTCCAGTCCTGGCCAGAGCAACCCACGAGACAGAGCTCCACTAAAACCAGACAGAACCTTCCCAGAATCCTCTTTTTGAATTCCTGCAGGAGGAATGCATACCAATGAACCCTCTTTTCAGTTCTTTTTTCTTTATTTTATGTCTTTGGACAAATAAAAGGGATGACTCACTTGGCACCCCAGAATTTCTTGCTGCGGGACTGAGCTGTCATTGCTGTACCCGACCACAATGCTAATATAAAGCAATTAATTCCACAGAAATTCATTGAATTAAATTTATCTTCCTGAAATTCCAGTTCAATTCCAGACTTTCTTCCTGTAGTCTTTCTCTTTTTTAACTGCAATTTCAATCTCCATTGCTTGAGCTGCAGTTGATGAGTTCATTCATCAAGTCGAGAGGTTTACTTACCTTGGCAGTGACATTCACATCTCTGGTGACTCTTCCTGTGAAGTCAGTAGACGGATTGGGAGAGCATTGGGGATCATGAGGTCGCTGGAAAGGGGTGTGTGGCGCTCCCAATATCTATGCAAAAGGACGACGGTCCAAGTCTTTAGAGTCCTGGTGCTTCCTGTCTTACTATATGGTTGTGAGACATGGACGCTATCTAGTGACCCGAGACGAAGACTGGACTCCTTTGGTACTGTGTCTGCTTGGGTTATGCTGCTTTGACTTCGTGTTGAATGAGTGGTTGCTCATGGAGTCTCAAATGAGGCACATTGCCTGCATTGTGAGGGAGTGTCAGTTATGCCATGTGGCGCGATTCCCCAAGGGTGATCCGGTTCAGAGGATACTCACTGTTGAGGACCCGGGTGGCTGGAGCAGGCCGAGGAGATGCCCACATAACACCTGGCTGGTAATTTCCAGGTAATGGGACTGGACTTCATGTCTACCTGAGGGGTTGAAATTCAAATCACGAGCTGTTTCATCGTGTGGTAGGTGTGCCAACACGCTGTACCAGTACATGCTCCCTATGTTGACCTGTGATCAAGTGAGCCCAACTCTAGTGAATCCAGCTTCCATTCAAATGAGAGCAGCTGCCAGTCTTTGGAATTTCTTCTGTGCTGCCCAGGCTTCGGTACTACTGGACTCTCTAAAAAATGGCTAACAGCTGTCCACTTTGCTTTAAGCTTCATTCTCCTTTCATGACGTGGGTAATATTCACCCTAATTTAATTGAAGTAGGAGGCTAAAGTGCTGAAAATTTCAGATTAAATAGAATCCTTTCAAGATTTCATCAGACACTCTGTGTTATTCTGTTGTAGTGCCATCTGAACATGACAGTGACCAAGTGCTTCTTGATCCTACAGTCACCTCCCATATTTAATTGCACCATCGGAGCTTTGTTGTTTTATTTTATCAACAGACCAGAACAAAATTTCATTAGACAGGAACCATAAAAAATTGATTCTTAATATGTTTATGTAATTTCAAAAGGGCAATGAGGGCTTGGGAGTGCTGCTTTTGAAGGGTTCATTAACTTCAGAATTAAGATGCCGGCAAAGCGCGCCGCCTCATCAGCTTCCAGTCTGTTCTACTTGTCATCCGGCTGACCTTTACTTTGCACACGCATGCCTACATGACTTGTTATTTTTCACAGCCTTGATGAAACAGTTAAGTGCAAATTTGAATCACTGAAGTGAAGGCGCAAGAAAGGTCACCTGACAAGGAGCAGCTAATGAAGCTCGTTCTCCACACCTTCATTAGCTTCAACTTACAGACTTTCTGAACAGTCAGGCCTGATGCTGTTTGAATTTGGCTGAGGCTCCACCCCCCAGACACTCCTTGGCCCCTCCTATCAATCTGTTGCCGTGTAACGTTAATCACATGGTGGGAGGGGCTAGAGAAACTAGAATTAGCTAGGCAGAGACAATTCTTTCCAGGTAAATTTGGAGCAGTAAATGAATCCGCAACTGTTCTGTTTAAAGAGAGGTGAGTTTACGCATTCCGTGGGGATTTCAACGAGATTTTGAACATTCAAAACTTTGTACTGCATGCTGTATTTAAGTATCTCAATGAAAAGTTTTCAGACAAATTTCCTTGAAGAGTAAGCGTGCCACCTTTCAACAAAACTGGTCCACTGAAAGCCTAATTACAGTCAGATGGACGGACAGACGGACAAACGTGGCAATTATTATAGGGGCTTTTTTCATTACACGTAAAGATGCCTAAAAAGAAAATATCTGATTCTTACTGGCGTATTTCCCCACTCTTTTTGAAACACCTTCTGTAGACTGGGACTGGACTGACCAGTTGTCTTGATGTATCACTTCATCAGTTGTGTGACGTTGGCCGTTTCCGTTTCAGGATATGAGGGACAGACAAAGTCCAAAGGAAATTTGATGTGCCAACCCAGCCACCCTGACAACAAAGGACAATTGATGTTCCAACCCAGCCACCCCGACACCAAAGGACATTTGATGTGCCAACCCAGCCACCCTGACACCAAAGGAAATTTGAGGTGCCAACCCAGCCACCTCGTCAACAAAGCAATAGCTTTTGGCAGAAAAATTCATAGGCACTCAATGGCATAAACACAAAATAAAGATATAAATTGCAGCCTCTGGTGGCTCTTCGCTAACAGTGTGTCTCTGGTGCTCCGTTCTGATGTAGGATTGGGTTGAAACTGAGACAGCACATTCTAGGAATAATGGTTCAGAAAGGAAGGGGCAGGAGCATCCTGGAGAAAGGAAAGTGGGGTCATATGTCCTTAAAGGGAATCTTCTCAGAGCTGCGGAGGGAAGAGACAAGACTATTAGTGACAGCACCCCCTCTCATCCCGGAGTCGTACTGTATACGTAACAAGGTGCATTACAATAAATACAGTATGTCTCACACTTGGCTCTTCAAAAAATCTGCATTAAGAATGAGGAATCATTCAAATCAACCCAAAGGTAAGGTGGGGTATAAGTGCCCGTCAGAAGAGGAGAATACGAACACTTCCTATCAAGTAAGTTAGTTTGACACACTTTGGATTCAGGTCAGTTGAATGCTCTAATGCTGAAGACTAGCCTGAGTCTCTCCTAATTCAGGTCAGCTTGGGACACCTCTGGTTCAAATCTGTTGCAAACTGTGGTAGCATGTAAGGTTAGTTTGATCATCTGCTGGTGCAGGTCAGTCGGTGTCTCTGCTGATGGAGATCAGTGAGATGCAGAGCTGATGATGGTAGGTTGGATACTGTAATAACAGTGGAGATCAAACTGAGATTCTACCCATGAGGGTCATTCCTGGATTCTGATAGTAGTGAAGGTCACTCTGATGTTCTTCTGGTGGAAGTCACTCATGGACTCTGCTGGTGCAAATCATTTTGATACTCTAGGAATTAAGATTTTATTCTTTGATACTATTGGTGATGGTCATCCTGAGCCTTAAGTCATGTAGGTCACTGGGCTTACTCTATTGATGGATGTCAAATTATATGTTCAAGTAGTTGTGCAGGTCAGTTTGAAATTCTAGTGGTACAAGTTGTCTTGGATTCTGCTGATGAAGGTCATCTGGATATTTTAGTAATGGCTGCCTATCTGATATTCTGCTAATGTGAGTGTGAGGGTCTAATTGCAGCAGATCAGATAAAGATGGAGGCTAGTTTGAGATTTTACTGCTGTGGACCTATTAGGAACTGTGTTGGAGACGCTCTGTGGATGATGGAGGTCAGTCTGAGACCAGTAGGATACTCAAGTGCTGTAGGGTTAAATCTTTCTGGAATGAGTCTGGTAGGAACTGTAGCAGATCAGTTAATGATGGAGATCAGTCTGAGACTAAGCTGATGGAGTTTAGCAGGATACCCTTGTGGTGCAGGTCAATTTGAGTTTCTATCAGTGTGGGCCACTTTAGGTGTTCAGCTGTAGCAGGTCAGTTAGTGATGGAGGTCAGTCTGAGACAGGAGTTCAGTACTCTAGGAATTGTGCTGGTTATTTTCAAATTCTAGTGGTGCAGGTTTAATCAATTAATGATGGAGCTCAATCAGAGTCCAGACTCACTCAAGTCAGCAGGATACACCAGTTTTGAAGGTCAGTTTGTGATTCTTTAGTGTAGGTCTTTTAGAATTTCTAGTAGATCATGTAATGATGGAGATCAGTCTGAGACTAAGAGGTCATCTGGATGCCCTAATGATGCAGGTCGGTTTAAGATTCTACTGTTGTGGGTCACTTGGGTATTCTATTTTAGAAGGTCATTACGGTATGGAGGTCATTCTCAGACAGGAGTGATGGAGGTTAGTTTTGAAATTCTAGTGGCGCAGGTCTGATGGACTCTGCTGATGCAAGTCAGCTGGATACTCTGGCAATGGCTGCCAGTTTGAGATCCTACTGCTGTGGGTTACTTAGGACTTCAGTTGTCAGCAGGTCATTTAGTTTTAGACTGGACTCATTCATTTCAGGAGGATACTCTGCTGGCAGACTTAAAGATGTTAAGATTTGCATTGGGTATGACGAGGATGGACAGGATTAGGAATGAGTACATGAGAGGTTTGGAGACAAAGTCAGAGAGGAGAGATTGCGTTGGTTTGGACATGTGCAGAGGAGAGATGCTGGGTATATTGAGAAAAGACTGTTAAGGACAGAGCTGACAGGAAAAAGGAAAAGAGGAAGTCCTAAGAGAAGGCTTATGGATGTGGTGGTAGAGGACATGCAGGTGGTGGGTGTGACAGAGCAAGATGATGAGGAAAGGAAGAGATGGAAAAAGATAATCTGCTGAGGCGACCCCTAATGGGAAAAGCCAAAAGAAGAAGAAGATCAGTTCTGTTGAATTAGGTCAGTGAGTGATGAAAGCCAGTATGATGCTCTAGGAGTTGAGATGGTCAATTTCAAATTCTAGTGGTGCAGATGTTCTTAGATTTTACTGATGCGGGTCCTTTAGCTAATTTGGGTCAGCTAGGAATTGTATTGTAGCCGATAAGTTAGTGATGGAGGCCAGTCGGATTTTCTAACAATGAAGGTCAGTTAGAGATGTTCCATATGCTGGTCATTATTGGGCTCTGCTGATTTATATCACTTGGTAACTCTAGCAGTGGTGGCCAGCCTTTTATGTCACATTTGATTGACTTTAGAGCAGCTGTTAGTGATAAGTATGATTTTAAATTTTAAGATTTAAATGTTTGTCTGCATTTATTTAACACACATTATGGAAAGTACCTAAATCTACAGAAACAATCGTGTTACCTTTGGAAACTCCAAACTTTCCCAGGTTCCCTTTTAAAAAAGTGAACTGGGCAAACAAGGCATTGTTCCCAATGTGAACGCTAATGCAGCTCCCAGGAGAACAAACACTTGTGTGGAGCCTCAGGGGGCCATGCTGGGTTAAGCTGACAGAAACACAGTGCTGGCTTCTGAAGTCAAAATGGAAACCGCTGGTTGTCTATGCCAGGGCTGTGGGAGACCCAGGAGGGTCTCCCTCCAGTTTAGATGTCTTTCTGGCTTTAGTGAACATTAGAACAATCAGACGAGAATGGGCCATTCAGCCCAACAAAGCTTGCCAGTCCTGTCCACTTAATTCTTCCAGAATAACATCAAGTTGAGTTTTGAAAGTCCCTAAAGTCCTACTGTCCACCACTCTACTTGGTAGCTTATTCCAAGTGTCTGTGGTTCTCTGTGTAAGGAAAAACATTCCAATGTTATTGTGAAATTTACCCTTAACAAGTTTCCAACTTAGTCCACGTGTTCTTGATGAACTCATTTTAAAATCACAGTCTCGATCCACTGGACTGATTCCCTTCATAATTTTAAACACTTCAGTCATATCTCCTCTTAATCTTCTTTTGTTTCAACTGTAAAGGCTCAGCTCTTTTAGTCTTTCTTCATAATTTTTCCACTGTAGCCCTGGAATGAGCCCAGTTGCTCTTCTCTGGACCCCCTCTCCAGACTTCTCTGGACCTTTTCAAGCGCTGACGTGAGAGGACTGATACAAGGAGGACAGGGGTCTGCTGTCAACTTTGTGTCATATCCATTATGCCGGTCTCTTTTCATCACATCTCGGGTTTTCAATGTCACTGAAGGCTCATTTTACATCTAAAGTGAAGGTCCTGCTTTGGATTTACAATACGTGGACAAATAGGCCAAGTATAGCTCAAGGACTGGAAGTACAGCAACGGGGTCATGAAATGAAGAATTGTTCTGGTTTCACTGCTAGTATAAAATTCCATTTACAGAGGGGCCACCAGAAACTCCATCAGTGTAAGAGACAACCAAAGGCACAGCGTCTAGTGAAAGGAAGGAGAAGTGGGCAGAAAAGGGGCACCATGGAGCCATTCAAGGGGGGTGTTCTACATAACGTGAAACGTTTCACAAATGAGAGGAGACCATTCAGTCCATTAGTCACTCATTTGGTTACGCTGACCCAATATCTCACCCAAACGATTTATTAAACTTGTCAGGGTTTCCAGTTGAAATCCATAACTCGGTTTTGTTCCAGATTCCCACTGGTATGGATACAATGGAAGAACATTTGTGAGCACTTGACAACATCATAAGGTGATTCCAAAAACGAGAGACAAAGCTAAACTGAAATAATAAAATCGAACCAAACCTGGCAGCTAGGAATCAAAAGTACAAAATAAAATTCCACAGTCAGGGCAACGTGAAGTCAAAACCAAGACATACAATCCCACCATTAGGGTCCACGTGAAAAATAAGCTAACTGGCACTTGGGAGTTTGAGAAGAGGTTTATCGATGGAAGGATAACACAGAGTGTGATAGTTGTTGTATTTATGCTGTCACTCCTGTTATTTCATTTGCACAACAATCATAGTCACCAGGGGCCTCATGTATAATGGCGTGCGTAGAACTCGCACTATAACATGGCGTAAGCACAAAAGCCGAAATGTGCTTACGCACAGAAAAATCCAAATGCAGGAATCTGTGCGTACTCCAACTTCCACGTTCTTCCGCTACATAAATCCAGATCAGCGTGAAAACTAACGCGCGTGCACGCGCATTATGTAACGCCCCAACTCCTCCCAGAATTACGCCTATTTGAATATGCAAATCAATATAAATCGCCCTTAAGCGCAGCCTTCTGTGAAAAGACAATGGGAAAAGAACGGGGAAAATATAAGAATTTCAGCGAATACCAAGTGGAGGCAAAGGAAAAACATACTATTTGTTCAAATAAACCATGGTATAATCAACAAAAGGAAGTTGATCGAGTGGCATAGCATGTTGGAGAAACTTGAAAGCTCACATTCACAAATCGCACAGTGCGGAAATAAAAACATAGTCACATATCAAAGTCGCCATGAAAAGAAGAGTTGTAGCCCACTGTCTGAGTGTCATGTGAAAGCTTATTAGGGTACAGAGAAAAAAGGCACACGGTGGGGAAAAAGCACGAAATGTCAACTTCAATCTCGACATTTCCACTTTAATCACGTAGTTTATTTTGTCATTTAGTAGAACATTATAAACTTCATCTTAAAATCGTTTAATTAACCAGTTTCTCAAATCACATCGTAATTAAAGTAGCACGTTAAATGCTTTGTTTTGTATTTGATCTTCTATGTGCTCTGTGTGTGAATCACTACTTGCTTCTTAAACTGGCTCTCTTCTCCAACTGGACACAGAGTCCATTACATTCGTGATATTACAGCTCTCTGAATAACTAAAATACTGAGATGTATACGTGATATCATTTTCATAATGATAGGAGTTAAAGCACGTTATTAAACATGTGTTTCACTTCGATGAAATAATTTATTGCAGCAGTACTCAGGGGGCTCTAGACTTGTGGTGGCACTGGGCAGAGGAAGAATCGGTGGCTCCTTCGCCCGCCAATGTCATGCACGGTGGATGGCCACGTCCGTTGCAGACACTGCATAGCCGCCTCGTGCTCATGACACAAGCATTTAACTTTTGCCGAAATTTGTCGCTGTGTTTTTAGCTGTGTTGTTATTTTCTCTTTCTGTTTTATATTTAATATTCATTGGCGTAGCCGTCACTGCAGTCAGTGCTTTTCTTTCCCCAAGTAACCGATCGCCATACAATCAACTCTGTAATAGACGTTAAGCCATCTGTAAGCTTAGCGCCGATTCTTCAAAACGTTTAAAGAACATTGAAATATCTTCGTAGTACATGTTTAATTATTCTATCCTACGACACTCCCAGTGAAGAATATAGATTATTTAAATGAAGTTAAAGTTTTATGTGTATAATTTAATAAACATATTTTGCTGCATTTTACCTTAAAAATGATATCGTCATCATATGTAAATACGCTTTATAAAGTGGCTCAGGTTGTGCGATATTATAACTATAGTGCAAGTTTACAGTGGGGTGACTGTACTTATAAGTACTAACCGTTCTACAAGGAGCAGTGATTGAGTGCATTTAAAGTGCTTGGGATTAAACTGTTTCTGAACCGCGAGGTCCATACAGGAAAGGCTTTAAAACATTTTGCAGTGGCTGAGACAGCGTGTCCTTAAAGCTGTATACTGATAATTCTCTTTCTGATCAGCTGCTGCTGTGATTCACACTCAGATACAGTGATATAAATACTCCGAGTGGTGCAGTGAGAGTAATATGGAAAAAGATGATCCGCTGTGGCAACTCCTAACGGGAGGAGCTGAAAGAAGAAAAAGAAGAAGAAGAAGAAGAAGAAGAAGAAGAAGTGAGAGTAACAGCGCTAAAGCAGTTATGGTATTTGGAATACTATGGCTGTTCCCTGGACCATTATATTGTTACAAGTTAATTACAATCAGATGCGTTACACTAATAAACAATACGCGGTTAGTTTCGTGTGTTTATAAAGCCGTGTCAGGAAAATAAGGAGTAACCACACAGGAACAGTAGCATTGCTTTGATGCTGGGTGCCGCCAGTCTGCAAAACCGGCGGAGAACTTGCGCACGACAAGGCATGAGGTACCGTGGAAAAGTGCGTGCCTTTACGCCAAGTGTAGGTTTTATACATCGCGATTTGAACGTGGAAAAGTTCTTACGCAAGAACATACATGAGGCCCCAGGGCTGTCTTAATGCATGGGCATGCTGGCCAGTTGCCCGGGTGCCCCGCGAGCATAGTGGCCCCATGCTGTATGGTTTACCAATTAAGAATCTTTTATATGTTGAGATTTTTGTGTTTTCATGTTATATTGTTCAAACGTTTATATGGATTAATCTTTGCTGTACAGCATGTTTTTTAAGTTCCAGTTCAAAGTTCAATGTTTGTCATGTCCACAGTAAGGAAACACGTTTCCCTGTACAATGAAATTCTTTCTTTGCTGTCCACACCAAATGACAAAACCAACGTATAAAGATAACCATCAATAATAAGTAGCAGAAAGGCAGAGGCAGCAGAAAGTATTAAAACAGAATAGAAGTTTAAAGTGTAATGTGCAGGTAGGTGTGTGATGGACAAGTCAAATACAGTTGTGTGAGGTCGATAGAATGAGGTGAACCACGGTTATAAACTCAAGTCAGTTATTTAGGAGTCTAATGGCCTTGGGAAAGAAAGAGTTCTTTAGCCTGGAAGTCCTGCATTTCATAATCCTATACCTCCTGCCTGAGGGTAGAAGTGTGAACAGTTCGTGTTGGGGGTTTGGGGTCCCTGAGGATCGAAGCAGTTGTAGATGCTCTGCAGAGAGGGCAGTGGGGTCTTGGTGATCTTCTCAGCAGTCTTTACCACTCTCTGCAGGCGTTTGCGATCCATAGCAGTAGTGTTGCCGTACCATACGGTATTTCAGCTGGTCAAGATGCTCTCAACAATGCAGCTGTAGAAGGATCTTAGTCGATATACCAAACCTCCTCAGCCTCCTCAGAAAGTACAGCCGCTGTTGAGCCCTCTTGACGAGCTGTGTGGTGTTAAATGTCCAAGTGAGGTCCTCACTGATGTTGGAAGTACCAATACAATCAATACATGTTTCATTTTATCGACCATTTACATTTTTATTCCTGTGAGTGGTTGCGTAGGTAGGTAGGGGCCCCAGTGCCTATAATGCTGTTAAGACAGCCATGGTAGTCACATGATCTTCAAAACAACATCATGTAAATAAAGGACATCAGCCTTAACTCCAGACGTTAAATAATCTAAATCTTTACAGGTCAAAGCCTGAAAGCGCACAAGCACATACATATAAAGAACATTTGGTAACACTGTAGTTTAGGTATTGCAAAAGTTCACCTATTACTCATTTTATCTTATGTAACAAGACCTTAACAAACACTCGTTTGGGTCTTTGTAACACTTGGAAAGTGTCAGTAAAGTGTTTAGTCATCTGTGCAAATGTCACTTTAGGGGGTCTGAGGTGGCTTAACTGGGACCCATTTCTCTTAATATTTCATCTTTAGTATAAGACCTGTGAGTCCTTCACATTAACAAGTCAATATACTGGTATGTCAATATACCACACAGCACAGACATGATTGAGCCAGCTACGGAGGTGTTATGAAGGCCAAAAGAAGCCTCTTGTAAAGTGTTGTTAAATAACAGCAAATGAGCAATGGAGTCCTTTGTGAAGTGTGTAAACTAAACTGTTGCCCAATATTTATTATGACACCCACAACTAGTGCTGCCTAACTTCAGTCTTAATTGCACTTCTTTTAGTCTCCACTAGGCGTCCTCAAGTACGGGATTCATTATTTAATCAAATGAATTCAGCTAGATCGACTGTATGGTGCCTTTGAGAATTTTAGAGACCACAATACACATGTCCCCTTCACCTCGGTGCCCAGGATGTTATACCAATATTCAAATGCAGTCTTACGCCGATTTATGATCAACTGAGTCGGGGCGATTCATACATACAGCTGAGGAAATCAATGGGGTAATGATGTCCTAGAAATTGCCAAACACCAGTGACAGCAATCATTATCCATCCAACCATTATCCAACCCGCTATATCCTAACTACGTGGTCATGGGGGTCTGCTGGAGCCATCCATCCATCCATTTTCTAACCCGCTGAATCCGAATACAGGGTCACGGGGGTCTGCTGGAGCCAATCCCAGCCAACACAGGGTGCATGGCAGGAACAAACCCTGGGCAGGGCGCCAGCCCACCACAGGGAACACACACCCACACATCAAGCACACTAGGGGGAATTTAGAATCGCCAATACACCTAACCTGCATGTCTTTGGACTGTAGGAGGAAATCCAAGCAGACACGGGGAGAACATGCAAACTCCACAAAGGGAGGACCTGGGAAGAGAACCCGGGTCACCTAACTGCGAGGCAGCAGCGCTACCCACTGCGCCACTAGCGAGTAGTAGTAGTAGTAGTAGTAGTAGTAGTAGTAGATAGATAGATAGATAGATAGATAGATAGATAGATAGATAGATAGATAGATAGATAGATAGATACTTTATTAATCGTAGTAGTAGTAGTAGTGTAACGGCTGACCCCTTACCCAGACAGCGCCAAGTCTATTCCTTGGATCACCTGAGGCTTCTTGCTCTAATAACAAGCCGTACTCCTTACAAGTTGATTTACTTTTCCCGACACAATGAAATGACCAGAAAATAATAACAGATATGTAAAATCAAACACGGATTTATTGTAAAGGGAAAAGACAAACAAATATTCAATAATATATATATGTGTGCACAAAACACCACTATCCTAAATGACACCAGTGACTAATTATTATATAGGACACAACTATACAAATATTTACAAAGAACCCTCCCTTGCCCCTAAACACTAAATAGAAACATGAAACAGAAACACAGATTAGTTATACACGGCAGTTGAAATGTGGTGATAAATGAGTCCAGTTAATAAAGTCTGGCGGTATTGATACAGGCTGTAGTGTGTTTGTGCTCCTTCCCGAAAACAAAACAGCCTCACCATGAAAGTCCTGGCAATGGCTGGTATGCATCCCAATCCCAGGGTTTCTCAGCACTGGGTGTCGTGATGATGAATCGGATGTTGAAAAAGCAAACAGTGGAATAAGGCAATGAACGACAGTGATGAGTTTGTAAATGATCGGGTAAATTGTCTCCTTTCTCTTCTCGATTTCTCTCCTCTACTTTTCCTCTCTTCTCTCTTTTGCCTTTCGTTCCTCTTTTTTAAATATAGAACGTCCCGGATGTATCTGATGAGTTTAACAGGCAATTTCCGTCTCTGGGCTGCGGTCTCTCTCTCTCCATCATCCTTCCCCTCTTTGCTTACGGGGACTCAGCACAGACAAAAACAAACATTTATTATTATGTAGCCCAGTTACAATAATAGTAGTAGTATTATGATGTCACAGGGTCCCATGTTTTCTGACTTTTGCAGGACACTTTAAGATTTTTTTTTGATCGGAGTTTCTCCCCAAGGCTAATTCTTCCGTTTTCGTCCCCCATCGCCTTCCTTACGCCACTGTTTCTCAACCTTTATGGTTCTGCACAGCTGGGTTTTTTTTAAAATTCATTGACGACCCTCAAGCAGCGCCTGTAAACTGCTCCCTTGGGGTACCGAGCACGACCTGGGGTCCCCCTTGGTGAAACGAGCTCGCTTAGAAACAAGCAAACATATCACGGAGTACTGCCAATCACTTAAGGGACACACTGGGACCCACAGATGCCCATACATGACCAGAGGCAAACCAGTGGCTTAGAATCACTGGCTGAGTTGACTCACCGTGACTCACTCATGAACCAACGACGGCAACCCGTCACTCACTGATGTCACAATCCCGTGGTTGAGAAACCCTGCCTTTCACGTATACGGCGTGCTGCCCTGTACTGGCAGATAGAGTATCCATACCAGAGCCTCAGCTGCAGTGACCTGCACACTTTGTGACTGGCACAAGGACAAGCTGACATACGGCCAAACGCCAGGCCCCAAATGGAGAGGTACGTCAGCGCACAACTGTATTTATGGCGTCTGTGTTTTATAGTGATTGGTTGGTGTGTTGATTGTGTGCTATAAATTTGTTCCTGATCTAATACTCTTATTGAAATCTATTAAATAGAGATTGATTGATTGATTGATTGATTGATTGATTGATTGATCATGTCTCATACACTCACACACAGTACTGTCATTATAATTCTCAGGTTTCCGTGCTCTCATACTAATATTAAAATATATAAAGATTGATTCAGTGATTTATCGACTGGTTGATCTTTTGATAAACCCCCAAGTAGAGACTCACTCACAGCTCTGTCACCCCACTCTGAACCTCCCTACTGGTTCCCAGCATTTAAACAAACGTATTAAAGATGGCAATGCTGGAGTGTGGCACCTCTAGGCAGCTCTCTCTGCCCAAGTGTTGCTCACCTTCCCATAACTCCATTTTCACACGATGGTTCCAAACCAAGATTTGTTCCTGCAGGTTGACTCTTATTTGCTGTGACATCCCATCCCCAACTTGGAAAAACTATCAGATCTAGTAGGAGGATGGCTATTTTTTGGGAGGATTCAATGGAGTCCAGTTGTTCACTCAGTCCCCTTCCCTTTGCTCTGCTGGCTTATTTTTCTGGGTGGCTGACCCAGCATTAAACTCTGTAACACCACAGGCTGGGGTCCTGGCTCTGGAGTTGCTGAGACAGGAACCACCAGTAGATAAGATACCCTAAGATAATTAAAGTGTCACTGCAGCTGGGGTTTTGATAGCTCTGGAACCTGGCAGCACATTGAAAGATGCCAGCCTCCAGGACCTCTCGGTCGAAACAAGACAGAAAAATGCTTTCAGGAAACACAGGGAGCCGAGTGAGGACCAAGCTTCTGGACCCGACATTCTCATTTCCCACGGTGCTTTACAGCTGCGAGCAGTAAAAGCACAACAGATGTTTCTCCCCTTCTTCACTCAATCCACTTAATTATTGCCTTATTTTTGTCTCCCTTCTCTCTCCTGTCATACGGAGAGTCCATGATTACCTTACCTCTGTGTTCAGACATGTCTTCGGAGTGCCTTTCCCACACTCTGTGCCCCTTTAGACATGACGGCATGTGGCTGATATGCTTTTAGAGAATCTGTCTGACACTGTGTGCTGGCCCTGGCAGCGGCCTTCTGTCCAGTGACACGTTTATGTCTAAGAAACGATTCATTTTCTAACTGGCTCCCCACAACCCTAACAGACAGACAGATATGAAAGGCACTATAGATAGATAGATAGATAGATAGATAGATAGATAGATAGATAGATAGATAGATAGATAGATAGATAGATAGATAGATAGATAGATAGAGTGAAAGGCACTATATGATTGATAGATAGATAGATAGATAGATAGATAGATAGATAGATAGATAGATAGATAGATAGATAGATAGAGTGAAAGGCACTATATGATTGATAGATAGATAGATAGATAGATAGATAGATAGATAGATAGATAGATAGATAGATAGATAGATAGAGTGAATGGCACTATATAATAGATAGATAGATAGATAGATAGATAGATAGATAGATAGATAGATAGATAGATAGAGTGAAAGGCACTATATGATAGATAGATAGATTGATAGATATGAAAGGCACTATATAATAGATAGATAGATAGATAGATAGATAGATAGATAGATAGATAGATAGATAGATAGATAGGTAAGAAAGGCACTATGTACACTCACCTAAAGGATTATTAGGAACACCTGTTCAATTTCTCATTAATGCAATTATCTAATCAACCAATCACATGGCAGTTGCTTCAATGCATTTAGGGGTGTGGTCCTGGTCAAGACAATCTCCTGAACTCCAAACTGAATGTCAGAATGGCAAAGAAAGGTGATTTAAGCAATTTTGAGCGTGGCATGGTTGTTGGTGCCAGACGGGCGGTCTGAGTATTTCACAATCTGCTCAGTTACTGGGATTTTCACGCACAACCATTTCTAGGGTTTACAAAGAATGGTGTGAAAAGGGAAAAACATCCAGTATGCGGCAGTCCTGTGGGTTAAAATACCTTGTTGATGCTAGAGGTCAGAGGAGAATGGGCCCACTGATTCAAGCTGATAGAAGAGCAACTTTGACTGAAATAACCACTCGTTACAACCGAGGTATGCAGCAAAGCATTTGTGAAGCCACAACACGCACAACCTTGAGGCGGATGGGCTACAACAGCAGAAGACCCCACGGGTACCACTCATCTCCACTACAAATAGGAAAAAGAGGCTACAATTTGCACGAGCTCACCAAAATTCAACAGTTGAAGGCTGGAAAAATGTTGCCTGGTCTGATGAGTCTCGTTTTCTGTTGAGACATTCAAATGGTAGAGTCAGAATTTGGCGTAAACAGAATGAGAACATGGATCCATCATGCCTTGTTACCACTGTGCAGGCTGGTGGTGGTGGTGTAATGGTGTGGGGGATGTTTTCTTGGCACACTTTAGGCCCCTTAGTGCCAATTGGGCATCGTTTAAATGCCAAGGGCTACCTGAGCATTGTTTCTGACCATGTCCATCCCTTCATGACCACCATGTACCCATCCTCTGATGGCTACTTCCAGCAGGATAATGCACCATGTCACAAAGCTCGAATCATTTCATATTGGTTTCTTGAACATGACAATGAGTTCACTGTACTAAAATGGCCCCCACAGTCACCAGATCTCAACCCAATAGAGCATCTTTGGGATGTGGTGGAATGGGAGCTTCGTGCCCTGGATGTGCATCCCACAAATCTCCATCAACTGCAAGATGCTATCCTATCAATATGGGCCAACATTTCTAAAGAATGCTTTCAGCCCCTTGTTGAATCAATGCCACGTAGAATTAAGGCAGTTCTGAAGGCGAAAGGGGGTCAAACACCGTATTAGTATGGTGTTCCTAATAATCCTTTAGGTGAGTGTAATAGATAGATAGATAGATAGATAGATAGATAGATAGATAGATAGATAGATAGATAGATAGATAGATAGATAGATAGATAGATAGATAGAAACTGATAATTGAAATGCCTTATTTAGTGTGTTTACATGGACACACAAAATTGGATAAGATAGGTTAGTAAACTGGTTAAGGCAGAGAACTTGTGTCTTTAAATCCTTGAGTAAGGTCTCTTGTGAAGTTCTCCTTTGACAAACTCTCCGTCAGAAAAATGTGCTAAAAAAGAGTGAAATGTCATCATCGGCCGCCGTGAATCTGAAAATAAGCATGGAGCCTGTGATCGTTTTCTTGTGTTTTATAAACACTGTCACACACGTGCGACTAGGAGCGAGCTGAATGGACCAAGTGGAAGTGATTACCCACCGGGCCAGAGGGTGGCGGGGTGCTCTAAACCTATTTCTGTTATCTCTGCAGATCAAATACGGGAAAACCTGCCTGATTTAACGTCAATTTCTGTTCCGGCGCCCAGACTGACGTCACTTTCTGTTCCGGCGCCCAGACTGACGTCACTTTCTGTTCCAGTCAAATGACATCATTTCCGATGTACTGCCTATAAAGTCTCCATCTTGCCAAACTAGTTCAGTTTGATCTGGGAACTCAACCTGAGAACATCCTGTTGTTTCTTTATTCCTTTTGCAGCCAGAGACAATACACAGGTGGCTGCCCCAAACCCTTTTCAGTGTGTTGAGACTCATTCTTTCACAACACATTATGACAAATTATAGCTGAATTTAAGGTGGATTGGAAATTTGGAATAAGTGGCGGGTAAATAAGTCATCCACGTGATCCTTCATCCCGACTTGAGCCACTGATGATTTGAACGCTGGTTGCTGCGTCGCCCACTTACACTGTTTCAATGTATCTTTTAACCCAAACTGGCACTTTATTTACAGGTTCCTGTTCCTGCGTGCAGCACACTTTTCTGCTTGGTTGTGCAAAGGCCTACTCTGCCCCCTTATCTGCTGTTTCTCTGGCTATCCGTACTCCCATTACAGGCTATCACACTACTCGCTGCTCAATTTTAGATGACTCCAAAGTTCAGTGCCTGAAAGGGGCCGATGCCCAGGGCCTGCTTAGCCTTTTAGCAGCTTTCAGAAAAAGTGAAAATGTTGCCACCAAACCACCGATTCTTGAAGGCAATTGCTGTACACATAACTGCAGATCACAGAGCGGTGAGGTGTGGTAATCCATTCTGAGGTTTTGCACGAATCGTTTATGGATGTTATATTGAAAGTCGGGGTGGTGATTTTGTTGCTCGGACCCTCCATGGTTTCATTGCAGCTTTCCACCTGTTTGGTGATTTCAATTAATGGATGCTTAACGGTTTCATTGAGGCTTTAGATTGGCCCTTGCAGCCACAGGCCCCTGGGTGCACCTCACAATGCCACGGTGGTCGATCTGCCACTCATAACAGTTAATTTAATGCCAACCACCCTAATAAACTTTGCCTCCTTTGGTGACATGGTAGATCCGGCCTTGGGAGTACTCACTGTCAATATTTTTTCCAGTTTACCACGGAGTGTTAGTGTTCCAGTGAGTAGCGGCAATTCTTATCCAATTTTCACTTGGGACACTTCACTTGTATCACAAATGCATAACAATATTAGCTTCACTCCAACACCTCTTAAGGAGTCTTTACGCCCGCCGGCCCCCCACCTTCCCTGCACTTCAATTTACTGTTTTTGCATCACAATGATCTACACTTCACCTTACTGGCACCGGTAAGTACCAACATCTCTTTGAGAATCTTCAGGTGGGGGTCCCCCGAACCCACCCCTCACACAAGAGCAGCATTTCATTCTGGGTTGGCTTCCTTGCATATGACATTGGTTCTATGCGATTTGAACACTGATTAAGAAAACCTGAACTTAACCAGAGTTTCTGAGTCCTTTTAAAATCAGGAGCCACTGGTATTTCACAAATCTTTTACCATCTATGTGTGGTTACTTAATGTATGGATCTGAATAAATAAACAGTTCTTCCTGGGACCTTTATGTGGAGGGGATCCAAAATGATTCCCCTATGGCAGGGGTGGGCAATGTCGGTCCTGGAGAGCCACAGTGGCTGCAGGTTTTTGTTCCAACCCACCTTCTTAATGAGAAGTCAATTACTGCTGATGAAGCACTTATTGCTCAAGTGTCATTTTGATCCTTCATTTTGGTGGTCTCACTTGTTAAGGTTCCCCACCCTTAATTGCTTATTTCAGTCTTAAACAGCAACATTCACTGTTTTAATGGCTCCTTATTAGCAATAAGATGTAAATGACAAAGCAGTCAGCAGTTCTCCATCTAACTTGTTTCGATTTACATCTGTGTGTGTTCATCATGCACTGCTTGATTTAATAAATGATTTAATAGAAAATGTGACAGACTGAAAATGATCCGCTTTAAACTTCAAATCATTTTGATGATATCCTTTTAAAGGAAAACATCTACGATATAAGAACCTTACATTGCAAACAAGCAAGCCGTAAAATTAGATAAGATCTGAGGTTGGCAAAGATTCATTTCTAATTAACCAACTGGGTTGGAATGAAAACCTGCAGCCACTGCGGCTCTCCAGGACCGACATTGCCCACCCCTGCCCTATGGCATCCATCACTCTGAAGAATGGATCTGGCGCCTTCCTTTTTAAGCGTTTGGCTGCCAGTAATTTGGTTCCACTTCAAGCGTTGCCTATGCTTTAATATTACAGTGCTATGTAAAGGTTTGGGCACCCCTGATAAAAAAAAAAAAATATCACTGTATCATTTTATAACTTGCTAAGTTTCTGAGGCAGCAACTTCATTTTAACATATCTTATACCTTATAGAAACAACAACATTTCAGTCAGTCGATGTCCAACCTGCTACATCCTAACACAGGATCACGGGGGTCTGCAGGAGCCAATCCCAGCCAGCACACGGCACAAGGCAGGAACAAACCCTGGGCAGGGCGCCAGCCCCCCGCAGGGCAACATTTCAGTAGTGAAATATTTTTTATTGGACCAAAAGCACCAATTTAATGTGCATTTATATAAAAATTAGCAGCTGCATAAATTTGGGAGCACCAAAGGAATAATCCCATCAACACTTAGTAGCAGTGTTGTGTTGGTTCACACCTCACACGTTCAAAGTTCAGTTTATTCTGATTAAAAGGAATAAATTCACATTCATAGTTCACCATTTCATTTTGAACTATTTCATGTTCAGTTCATTTTGTATTTTTTAAGGAGTGAGAATAAATGACCCATGAGTTTACTTTTTTCCATTGTGCATGCCTTATATTATGGCAATTACAGTGTCTATACTTTTGCACATCCCTTTTTTTACATTTTATTTTATTTCTTATAACTCAATAATGCTACACTCAGAATTTTCACCTGATAAACATCCCCTTGTCTAGTGAAAATAATGTCATATTGCTATGATCTTCACTTATGAAGGCTGAGCAAATTATCATGCATCCTCAAAGCGGGGCCCAAACTTTTACATAGCATATAATATATTTGTTTGTTTCTGAGGTTTCCTCAAAACAGCGGGCCGAGGCCTGAAGAAGGGTTCAAGCCCAAGGGACACCTTCTACCTGTCCACCACTGGGTATGATTACTGGCTATCACAAAAGAAAGAAAGAAAGAAAGAAAGAAAGAAAGAAAGAAAGAAAGAAAGAAAGAAAGGGAGAAGACACGCGTGGGAATCTCCCGGCACGCCTCGGACCAGATAACAGTGAGTTAACAACGGAAAATTCACAGGTGGGGCGTATCCCCGCACGTGAAGCCCCTCCTCCTGCTCCGACGTCACGACGATCGGCAAGCTGCAGGCTGCTGCGGCTGCTTCTCAGTACGGGAAGGTGGAATGGAGTAATTCTGTTGCAGCAATTTTGGAAAGGGGGGAGCGAGCGAGCGAGCGGGGGGCTGTTATGAAACAGGTCTGCTCATCCTCAGAGGACGCAGCGCTCGCAGGCAGATGAGTATCTGATGACGCACGGACTGTGCCTTCGCTCTTCTTTGGTGACGCAAGTCGACCTCGGACCCGTCCGTCCCTACGACACCCGAAACTTGGAGACGAGGCAGACTTAACCCCTCGAGTGCTGGGAGGCAGGAGCGCTAATGGCTGTTGCGAAACGCCTG